>NC_048298.1:264967555-265261783 GCF_013100865.1 Trachemys scripta elegans
CCAGACCCTTTATTCACTTGCGATTGCTGCCATTTTGGCCAGCATCATGGTGTGAACCAGGGACAGACAACTAAAAGCAGGAATCACTGCAGCTTGTGCTAAAGAACCATAGTTGGGACCTCACATTGTCTGTGGATTAAACACAGAGGGGAAAGCATAATGCTCACTGATCAGTGCTTACACATACATGCATGTATGAGTATCTGTTTGCACATGCAGTTCCTCAAATGTGGATGTGCAAATTTCAGTGGGGATTATACAGTGCTGGTCATTTTAGCTTGTGATTGGCTCATAGGGAGTTTATCATTATGCTATGAAATAGATTGTAGTTTACCAGAGCTGCTGTGAATATTTGTACAAACACACACAATTTTTGCAGGGGCAGGAGTTGTCTAGTTTTGAAAATTTAGCCTTGATGTTGACATGACTAGCTTTTCCCTTTTATAAATTCCAGACAGTAAAAATGCCAGACTGTGTAAGGAGTCATGTGGAGGGCTGTACAGCAGCCATAGTCTGACTGTAATCAGTACAGTAGGATCCTATATTTATCTGAAATTATGCCATTTGGCTACCTTGACCTATTAGATTTACTTTCCATTCTTCCATATTCCTTAGATCCCTGTATTAATAGTGGATGGCTCTAAGTGCTGCTGCTTCTGGCACTAGTGAGTTGCAGGCAGTGTGTGCCTGTGAGGTAAGGCAGTCATGATACAAACAAATAACATTTTTCTCTTCCCTGGAAATAATTATATGAAAAAAGAAATCTGACTGAAGGGATCAGACATGATACTGCTGTGTCACATAATGATTGAAAGCCAGATCTTATTTGATCATCCTTTTCCTCCTAAGGCATGGAATGCCTCAAAGAAGGGTTTTCAGGGTTAGACATCAAAGCTGAATTTTTGTGAGGGACATTTTAGGTCAGCTGGGGATAATAATAGTTAACAACCTTTGTAAAGTGTTTTGAGATTTACAGGGGTAGCGTACTCTATACAAGCCAAACATCTTCATCTCTGTTGGTGTTCTTACCTTATTTTTTAATGCAATACAATTTTAATTGTAAAAAGAGTTGTATCACTGGGCTGTGTACTATGGCAGTGCAGATTGTAAAACAGAAATGATGTTTTTTGTAAAACGCATAAGTTAATATGTATGTACACTTGTGTATTTTAATGTGAATACAAATTTTTTGTTTAAGAGCAGGCTGGAGGAGCAGGGCTCTTTTCCTGTGCCCTGTCTCTTTAAGGATTAGATTTCTGCGGAAGGGGTCAAAAGGGCCACAGCTCTGGTGAACCAGGGTGTGATTGCAGTAGAGTTTGGGGTGCTATTGGAAGATGCTCCTCCACTGGGGCTCATGCAAGCCGTGTTTGGGTTTTTGTTTTTATTCTACTTTAATACACTTCTCTGTTTTTAAAACAGCCCTTGGTCTAGGAGTGTAACATATCATAGTCAATATATTTAGAGGGTCATTGTCAAGGTTCTTAATCCAGAATATCAAACGACTGTATGTTGAGTGTGCTCTTGCCTGAGGGTATGTCTGGACAGTCCATGGCAGCGAGCCTCCAAGCCTGGCTCACACTGCAGCACTAAAAATAGCTATGTAGACATTGCAGCTTGGGCTCTGAAGCCTAGGGAAGGGTGGGCTTCAGAGCCTGAGCCGCAACTTAAAGGCACTGTGGACACAGTTATTTTTAGCACAATGGCACAAGCCCCACAAGCCAACGTCTGTTGACCTGGGCTCAGAGGCTTGCTGCTGCTGGCTGTCTAGAGATAGGGTACATGTCTACAGACCCTCAAAGGTCTTGCTTTGAGGATTCATTCTATAAAAACAAGGTGGAGCATGCACCCTGTGGAAGTAATTCTACACTGCAAATCGGGAGGCACAATTGCAGCACATGTAGCCATTTGTGAGCTAGCTTGGATCAAGCTACTTTAGCAGTGAAGTTGCAGTGGCGTGGGCTAGCTGCCCAGATACAAGCCTACCACGTGCTGTCTACACTAGAACTGGAGCTGTAACTTTGAACTCGGAGAGACATACCAATGCTAGCTCAGATTGAACTAGCATGCTAAAAATAGAAGCATAGCCGCAGCAGTGCAAGCGGTGGGAAGGCCTAGCTGTCCCCAGTACAATCCCATCCAAGACCGTAGGTACATGTGGTGTGGCTAGCCCATTCCACCACAGCTACACTTCTATTTTTAGTGCACTAGCTCCATCACAACTAACGTGTATGTCTGTCTCAGCTAGAAATTTCACCTACAGCTCCTGTACAGAAATAGTCTAAAAGAGGTACGGCTTCTGTACTGGTCTTTATACTATGAATCTCACCAAAAGCCATGTGCCCCCTTCATATTTATTTTTAAAGCATGGTAGCATAAATCAGCTTTTTGAAAGAAAATATGTAGGATGAATCCTGTGTTTCGGATTCTTTAGATGGAACCATTGTGAAGAGAAACGAAGAAAACCTTCCAGAATGTCTTGATACAGTGCTTGTCTGCCTCAGTCTGCAGAGAGACAGACTGCCGGATGATGGTACTGTTATTCTTTTAAATGATATGAGAATGGTGAAACCTAATGATGACAATGCTGATGTCAATATTTTTAACTCCTCTACTACTGATCATTAAGCAGAGCCATTGGGACTGTGAGCAGAGCTTGAGCAGACTTCAGCCATGTTCTCTTTTTGATCCAAACTAGATTATTGCATATGAATCCAACATTCTCTCCTACCACTTCTTAACTAAACTTCTGGCTGTCATTTTTCCTTCAGTGTCTGTCTTTGATCATTTTAAGTCCAGGTATCCTAAGTGAAGTCAATGGGAGTGTCGCCCACATAAGGACTACAAGATTGAAGCCTTGAATGTATCAAAACTAGGAAAGGAGCAGAGAATGGGAACCTAGAGATGTGATAGCAATTACCATCAACACACAGGGGCATATGCCAGTGTATGGTGCTCTGGCGCTATCACCAGAGGAGGCATAGACTAAGTGCCTTTCTGTGAAATCAAGTCAGTTAAACTATAAAGTGCTCTAGCATGACAGCTATTGCAGTTGAGATTATATGGAAACACAAGGGTTGTTTGAGTTTGTCTGGATGGTGTCTCTTGCAAAGGTCTTCTCAAAGGGCATGTTCTTGCAATCTGACAAAAAAGCAGGGGAGGAAAAGACAGATTTCATTGTTGCTGACAGTAGAGACCAATTCTGTGGGAGAGAGTTCCAATTTAAATAACTCAGTATCCAGGAAAGGTGAGCCTGATGAAGAATGTTTCTTCTGTGAAACCATTAGTTGCCTACTGCTGTGGGCTGGAGCCACTCATGTCACCAAATAAAGTAACACAACTTCTCTGAGTACTGACAGCAAGAAATATTTCACTAAAGAAAACAAAATCCAACTGAAGAAACAAAGACGCCAAAGATAAAAGTGGCAAACAGGGACAGATCTTCAGCTGGTGTAAATCTGTCGTGAAGCGACATCAATTTACACCAGCTGAGGATTTGACACAGTAAGTTTAAGAAGTCTTTCTTTTGATCATCATGAAAAGCAGTGTTGCAACATACTCCTGGGCACTACATCTGAACAAATCACATAGGGAATGAAAACAAATCCATGGAGATTTGTAAAAGTTGAATATGTGTTGGTCTTAAACAGCTTACAAATGGGATCTCTGATGTTATTAAAAAAAATGCTGTGTGAACTCATTCCATGTCAGTAGAGGGATTCCTATATGCAGCCAATATAAACACTAGCTAAAATAAGACAGTTCCTATGCAATGAACTCGCAGATAAAACGTCGTCTCCTAATAGTTACAATTAAATAGTACTTTGGTCAGGAAAAATGTGTGTGTGTTTGTCTGTTGTCTTTCAGCATTCTTTCTAAATACAGCGCTGAAGTTCATAAACCAAAGGAATCAGTCTATCTTTAAGACGTTTTGGCTTCTTATAAAGAAAATAGCACTTGCAGAAGGCAATGAGTACACAAAATTGAATTAAATGCACAAAAATGTAAAGATAGCTTTCAATAATATATGACTGCTTAGTTATATTAAGGGGAAAGTATTTTGCTTATAGTAGGCTGAATGCTCTACTTCAGTTTTAGTAGGGCTCTAGCACTTTCAAATCATTTCTTGACTCTCTTCTGTTCTCATTCTCATTTCTTGCCTTGTATTCTACTGTTTTCTCCTGCTTTCCATAATCAGAGGAACTATGTGTGAACCTGTTGAAAAGCATTTTATTTTTCATAGAAAGATGAGAAGTACTAAGAAACTTGATAATAATGCTCCTCTGTGTTTTAGCTTTCTGAAGAGAAGCAGGCAAAAACAGTACAGTAAATCTTAACTGGAAGATTTTTTTCATAGATTCATAGATTCTAGGACTGGAAGAGACCTCGAGAGGTCATCGAGTCCAGTCCCCTGCTCTCATGGTTCTGTTTGAGGTCTATACCAGTAACTCTGCTACTCAAGACAGTACTTGAATGGATGAAAAGCTATGATAGGAAAAAAAATTAGTTGTGTCCCACTTTAGAGATAGGAAAGTGTCTTAACTCGCCCTGCTGTCATAATGAAAATAATATGGAATAAATTTAATTAAAGTAAAACATTTGAGATATACAAAAGTCTCAAAAATTAAAAAAAAATAGAAAAGTCGTAAATGAAAGAGAACAGAGGAATGAGGCATCTATAATGAGAGCATAAAACAAGAAAAATGGAGACGTGAAAGGGAATTTATGTTCATACCACATGACATGACTATCAAAAGAAGGAACTAAGCATGAAAAACAGAACGGAAAATACACATGAAACAAAGGAAAGAGGAAAAAGAAGCAGTTAATTATAACTGACCTTTTGAGGAGGGAGCAAGGAGGGATTCGGTCTAGGTGGGTGTTGGGGTGGGAGGTTATAGTCCAAATCTGCCAGCACCACCAAGTGATGGTGATCTGGGCTGTAACACCCGGTGGCAAGAGTCAGTGGCTAGGAGTAGGGGAACCCGGACCCCCCAGGTTCCAACCCAAGAAGACCCTGTGAATAATAGCTCATATGTGGCCAAAGAGTGCCTGTTCCCTGGGCCTCTTCCTACCCGGCTTCAGTTCCTCCATCAATGCCACTGGTCTGCTTCTGGATTTTTCTTGGAGTTCTCTCTGATCACACTCTTGAAGGTCTTCCTCTATCAGCTATGGCCTGTCATTCCCAGCACCCTCAGGTGAAGGGCCTATGGGATTTTAGCTGTGGGGCCTGTTCTTGGTTATATGGAGCCCTGGCAGCAGCACACAACTGCTCCGCTGCTCTGTCTGCCCAGGCTGAGCTGAGCGGCTGTCTTTTGAGCCATGCCTCCAATTGAGCATGCTCAGCAGGTGCAGCTGGACAGGGTCTTCTGGGCCCAGAATTGTTCTTTAACCTTTAGTTCACCAGTATGGCATTTCTAACACACACCCTCAACCCTTCAGGCTAAGACCCAACAATGGGCCTTCCTCCTTCTCTCCTATTCCCTTCCAAGAAAAGAAACAACATTGCGTGTGCCCTTTCTGGATGGTGGAGCCCCTGGAAGTCATAAGGCTGCAGGGAGAGGTACCATCTCATAATCCAGGCATCGGTGTCCTTCATGGAGTTTAACTGCGGAGGGGCCGTGGTCTGTGGCAAGTAAGAAGGAATTCCCCAGTAGATAATAGCATGGGGTCTCTCTTGCCCATTTCACAGCCAAGGCCTCCTTTTCGATCACTGAGTAATTAATCTCCCATGGGAATAGCTTCCTACTCAGCTATAATATTGTCTGTTCCTTGACTCTTACCTCTTGGGACAACCTGGCCCCGAAAGCCACTTCTGACTCATCCGTCTGAAGGTAAAAGGCTTTAAAAAATTGGGGTGGAAGAGAACTAGCCCCAAAGTTAGGGGGTTCTTCAAAATTCTGAAGGCCCTGTCACGTGCCTCTGTCCATTGCACCTTCCTGTAGTTGGTGCTTTTTACCAGGTTGGTAAGGGGGTATTGTGGCAAAGCCAGGTACAACCCACCTATTATAGCCAGCCAGGCCTAGGAAACATTGCACCTACTTCTTGGTTGATGGGGCAAACAGTCAGTGCCTGGACCTTATCCACCAGGAGATGTAGTTGGCCCAGCCCCACAATATACCTGAGGTACGTCACTTCTCTCTGCCCAAAGTGGCACTTGGATGGATTTGTGGTAACCCTTGCGTTCTTGAGGGCTTGAATGACAGCAGTGATGTGCTGTAGGTGGTCTTCCCAGCTGTAGCTATAGATGACTATGTCATTAATATAGGCAGCCAGGTATTGGTCAGGGGGCCACAACACCTGATCCATCAGTCTCTGAAAGGTAGCAGCCACTCTGTGGAGGCTGAAGGGCATGGTCATAAATTGATAGAAACAGAAGGGAGTATGGAAGGCTGTCCTCTCCTGGGATGCCTTCATCAGGAGGATTTGCCAGTATCCTTTGGTTAAATCCAGTGTGGATATATACTTGGTGCTTCCCAGTCTCTCTAGTAGCTCATCCACCCAGGGCATTGGATACACATCAAATCATAATATCATGTTGACTTTTCTAAAATCTATGCAGAATCTCATCAAACCATCGTGTTTTGGCACCAGCACGATGGGGCTCCTCCACCCTCATGGGACTCCTCGATGACCCCACGGTCAGCATAGCCTGGAGTTCTTCATGGACCACTCCCACATCTTCTTCAGCAGAGGAACTTTCTGTCCTGGCATCATTGCGATGTGGTGATGGGTTACATTCATCCTCCCTGGGAGGGCCGAGAACACCACGGGAAAGGCCAGAGTCAGTTGCAGTATTTGGCCTGGCTATCTCGGGTTGAGCTCCATGGGGATGGGCATGGGGGTTGGATCCGGGGAGGTCATGGTTTGAGGTCCCAGTTCTGGTTCTGGGGATACAGAGCTATCAGAAAGTCCTCGTGTGCCTTCTAGGCCTTCAGGAGGATGATGTGATAAATTTTCATGTCCTTCCATCTCCTGGGCTGACGGATCTCATAGTCAACTGTCCCTACCTTCTTACCACCTCAAATGGCCCCTGCCACCAGGCCAATAGTTTTGACTCAGACGTCGGGAGTAACAACAACACTCTGTCACACGGTTTGAATGTCTGCAGTTGTGCCCATTTGTTTTAAGCACATTCCTGGGCTTGTTGGGCCTTCAAAAGGTTTTCCTTAGTGAAGCCCCCGAGTGTTTTCAAATGTTCTTATATTTGGAGCACATTACGGCACTGAGCCCATGACTTGGGATTCCTGTTCTTCCCAGGCCTTCTGGAGGAGGTACAAAATCCCCCTGCTGTCTATCATACAGAAATTCAAATGGTGAAAACCCCATGGAGTCTTGGGGGACCTCCCATATGGCATATAGCAACTATGGTAGTAGTCGGTCCCAGTGTTGAGGATCCGTGTTGACAAATTTCCTCAACATGGCCCTGGGAGTCCCATTGAACTGCTCCACCAGCCCATCTGTCTGCAGATGGTAGACCGAAGTCTTGAGGACTTTGATCCTCAGCAGTTTACACAATTCCTGCATTAGTTTGGACAAGAAGTTGGATCCTCCATCGATCAGTATTTCCCTTGGTATTCTGACCCCCGCAAAGCTCTTCATGAGTTCATTTGCTATGGTGGGGCCATTCATTGTGCGTAGCAGGATGGCTTTGGGGTACTGCATGGCATATTCTATCATCACCAATATATAACGGTACCCCAATGCGCTCTTCTCTAGGGGACCCACTAAATCAATTCCTACTTGTTCAAAGGATATGCCCACCAGTGGAAGCAGAATCAGGGAGGCCTTTGGGATCCCTTTGGACCCTGCCAGCTGGCATTCAGGGCACAAGGCACAAAAAAGCATGCACCTCTTTGTGGATGCCTGGCCATGAGAATCTAAGGGACACTTACTCCAGTATCTTTTCTATCCCCAAGTGGGCTAGGTGTAGAAGCCTCTGGTGGAACTTCTTGGGCACCATAGATGTTGCCATGTTTCCTAGGTTTGGGGGTCTCATCACTCGGCAAGCAACTTGTTCTGAAGCTCAAAGTGGGGCCATTGCTTTACCAGTTGGGTTTCACTTTTCTGACCATCAGAGATGGCTACCTGTTCCCATGCCCAGCTCAGAGTCTGGTCCTCCCATTGTTCATACAGGAAGTCCTCATTTTCTGGTAACCAATCATGGTTTACTTCCTCGGGTGTCCGAAACATCCCTGTCTTGGCCCATAAGACCTCTCATTTTCAGAATTGTGTTGGTTTCTGAGGGGTGGGGATCCCCAAACCATTTCTAGTCCCTACCTAATACTACCAGGAAAGCAAGGGTGGTTGCTAGGTAAGTCTCAGCGTAGCCTCTTGCCCTCAGCTACACTTTTGTTGTGAGGTAGGGTTGCATGTCCCCATAGATGCACTGGAGATAGATTGGAGCATCTGATGCATCTGGACACTCTACCAAACTTCTCCATACAATGGTTTGTCTATACTCTGAGTCTATCAGGCCGATCAATTCAACTCTGTTGACCCATACTGGCAACAACATCTTGGCCAGGCCCTGCCTATGGCCCATCCATGCCTATCCATAGCTGCAGTCCCCTAAGGGGCACTCCTGCCTAAAATGCCCTTCCTGTCTACACTTGAAATAGCTCCTCTTTGGGGTCATGGTGAGCTGGCTCATTCCCAGGGCTGCGGGACCTTTGGTGGGGCATACCCCCTCCTTAGTCACCCCAATCTTCTCTCCGTTCTGCCTCAGTGCCAAGATCCTGTCATCTGGACAGGGGTGATCCAAAGGGGGATGTCTGGTTCAGACATGCTCAGCCTCCCCTCCTAGCACAACCTTCTATAAGAGCCAGTGTCCTAGTTCCAGGGGCCTCTGTCTTAGGTGTCATCGATGCTGGATTATTAGCTGCCATGTAGATCTCCATCAAGGTTACGGCCTCCACCAGTGTCAATGGCATTTCATCCACTCCTTCCTGCCAGCCGGAAGAACCTGGATGAACTGCTCCAACATGATAGCCTCTGCCACCTGTACTCTGGTCTACTTCTCAGGGTCCATCCACGGTTGGGCTCTTGGTGGGTCTGTCTCCTTTCTGAACTGCTGGCAGAACATCTCAGAGTTGAAGTCCAGGTAGTTGAGGATGGCTGCCTTTACATTGCCATAGTCCAGCACTTCTATGGGGTGCAAGCACCAATAGGCAGTTTGTGCAGGTTCCATTAAATATGGGGCTATCATGGTGGCCCAGTGTTTCTGTGACCAATGTGCTGTGCTAGCCAACCATTTGAATGTGACCAGGTCATCATTGGGGCCCATTTTCTTGAGCCTGATGGGCAACGGGCTGGGGAGGACATCTCTGGAGCTGTAAGAGTGCTGTTACCTGCTGAATCAGGCATTCGTGCTGCACCTGATGCTGCATCGCCATTTCCCAGAGTAATTGTTGCTGGGCCGCTTGTTGTTGCTGTTGTACCACAATCTGTTGTTCCTGGATTTCCATCATTTATTTCAGTAACTTTTCTGTATCCGTGGCCCCTTTTGGGTTAGATTAACCATACACTTATTGTCCTTTTAATAGGATTTGGTCAATGCCCTCATTCTTCACCCTACTGGTGTTGAAGTCCAAACCTTAGTGGGTGTGATCTGGGCCATAACTCACAGTGGCAAGAGTTGGTGGTCGTATAACCTGGTGGCAAGAGTCAGTGGCTGGGGGTAGGGGAACCCAGGCCTTCCCTGCTCCATCGGGTTCCAATCCAGGACCCTGTGAATAATAGCTCACATATGTGGCCTTGGGGGCAGTGTCCTTATGCCTTTTCCCTGGGCCACTTCCTATCCCGGCTTCAGTTCCTCTGTGAGTGGCACTAGTCTGTTTCTGGATTCGCCCTGGAGTTCTCTCTGATCACACTCCAGAGGATCTTCCTCTATCAACAATAGTCCATCATTCCCAGCCTCCATGAGATGAAGGGCCTGGGGAAGCTTTGAAGTGGAACCTGGCTAGGCCGCATGGAGCCCCAGCAGCTTGTCTGCAGGACCCTGCAGTGCACATCTGCTCCCCGGCTCAGTCTGCCCACACTGAGCGGAGCTTCTGCCTTTTGAGCCCAGCCTCCAATGTGAGCATGCTCAGTAGGTGCGACTGGGTGGAACCTTCTGGGCCCAGAGCTGTTCTTTAACCTTTAGTTCACCAATGTGGAGCTCATACACCCCATCACAGTGGGATATTGACTCTCTCACCCACAGTGCCCCAGAAAGTGGCTGTAGGGCAACACAGGCTATGCCTTTCAAAGAGACATAGGCCAGGAGGGCTATGCACTGCATTCCTCCGGGTGCCTGGAAGCATTATAGTAGGGGTGTATGAAATGCTGTTCACCCCACACTTGCCCTGAAAGGGTTAATGGAGATTGAGACTGGGCTAATTAACCCAACAGGACACAGCTGAGGGGAATTAGATGGCTAAGCAATCCCCTGACTCACGAAGGGAGCCCACCTGGGGAGGAACAAACTGGACTGGATGTATAAAGGCAGGAAGTTGATAGCAGGGGGACAGCTTGGAAAAGTCTGCAGTCACTCCCTGGGAGAAGGGAGGAGTGTTTGGAGGCTGCAGAGACAGATAGCCTAAAGTTACTCCCTGAGAGGAAGGAGTGGGGATTCTGACAAACCCAGAGATGGGGGGGAGTGCCATATGGTAAGGAAGGGGCTCAGGGAAAGGCAGTAAGGTCCAGCAGAGAACAGACCTTGGCTGCTGATTAGAGGATCCCTGAGCTGGAACCCAGAGTAAAGGGTAGGCCCAGGTTCCCTCACCACCAGTGAGGGAATGAGACCATAGGGCAGTGAAAGGGAAGACTATCTGAAACTGCTGGTGAGAAGGGACTTAGATACACTGCCCTGGAAGGGGACAATGTGTATAGTGACCTGGCTGGATGGCCGAGTCACAAACAGGCAGCAGCAGCTTGTGGAGTGAGAGACAGGGCTGCAGATCGAGAGCGACACAGAGGTAGAGTGCCACCATGGGAAGGGGCATTGACCTCATGAAGCTAGTCCCCAGAACGGCCAGGAAGAGGTGCTATCCTAGCAGTGAGTAGAGCACTCCATGACAACGTTTCAAACTCAATCTTTGATGAGAGCCAAATTAGATTTTCACTTAGAGTCTGGGGCCCAGGAACAAAAAGTACACTGACTAATTTTGTGGTATTGTCCAACTGCAGAACATGCCTTTTTAGCAAAGTTAGATATTGCATTTAAAGATATAGTTAAAAAGTAAACACATTTATGAAGCCTCCTTCCCTTCCTCCATAACTCCCTGCTCTGTGCATCCTTGCCTTGTCCTTTGTGTGAATTTTCATAACCCTTTGTGGGAATTACTCTCTCCCCCATCCATTTTCTCCTCATTTGGTAATTTTCTGTTTGTCTCTCCCTTCCCCCATATTGGGTAATTATTCCTCCCTCCTACAAAGTCTTCACCACCCCTTTCTCTCCTTCTGTACCCCTCCTTTGAGTAATGCACACATGCTGTTTCTTGGTCCCTGCCCCTTTTGGGGGAATATCTGCCCCCTCACTTTCTCTCTCTCTCCCCCACCTCACCTTTTTAGGCATTTTTGGGGTCCCTTAAAGGTATAACAGCCTCTAAAACTACCAACTCTTGATGGGTTTAATTATATGTATTAAGGAAATTTATGCTATCTGAAATAAAGAGGTTCTGACTGTTGTCATAGCTCATTCCACAAGAACTGTCTAGCAGAAAGTGATGTGTGTATCCCAATTTCCCAATGAAACTGTACCCAAACCCTGCAAATAGGTGCAAAAGAGATAGGGAGGTTTCTTGGTCCCTTTCTCCTCCTTACACCCCACCTGTATCGAGCTAGGCACAAGCTGGACTTTTTGACCCACACACTACTGTCTTCCTTCCCCATCCGAACCCCTCCCATGTTAGTAAGCTGTCTACTTAGATTCTCAAGCTCTTTGGGAGAAAGGCCTTCTCTTTGTTTTTGTCTGTTAAGCATATAGCGTGCCATTGGCACATCACTATTACTAAAGGTTACTGAGATTGGAGTTTCTGGCCTATGACAAAATATATTGTAATTGCCCCTCTGTACACGTTCTGTAATCACAGGTGCTGTAAACTTTTGACTAGATATTAAATTGTGAGACTCTTACATGTGCGTTATAGGGAAAATGATAGATTGTTATTAGATAAACCAAGTTCTATCTCTTCTTTTTATTGCAGTCCTAATTTTGCTCCCATAAAAGTCAGTGAGAAGCTTGCCATTGACCTCAGGGAACAGATCAGGTTCTCAGTGTATTTACTCCCTCCTACCCCTATGAAGAATCAGATCTGCTGCATCTGAAACAATTTTCTTTGGTCTTCAGACTCTGGTGTCAGTGAACACATTCCACAAAATACTCATGTTCAGTTTTATTAAAAGATATTAGGTGTTCCTTCCCAGTTGCATAAAGAACATCTGGAAACCAGTTTCATTGTCTATTAAATGCCCATCTCTGTTAGTAACACTGAAATTACATTCCATCCTTAATAAAATACCATCCTGAATAGACAGTTAGTGCATTATGACAAGGTTATGTTTTAATGAGGATGATTTATAATGGGATTTAGTGTAGCTAAGAATTAAAGTACAATAATCTTGTATCTGATAACATGTAGCTTTATAATGCAGACAAAATGGAGTAAAGTTAGTAATACATTAATCCTCTCTAGGCAAGACTATCATTCATTCACACAAAATGATTTCAGAACCAGTTATTTAGGCAATTGCTACACTTATAGCAGTCTGTCACCTACGCTTACTTTTCAGAATGTAAATTCATATTCACTTCCTCCTTTGTTTAAACAGAAACTTGGCAACACATTCATCTTCTGCAGGACAGATTAACTAACTTGTTACTAGTGGTGGCTTTCAAAATGAGAGTAGGCCCAAGAATATCAAAGACAATATCCAAGTAGAGCATGTGTTTGATTAGAGGCAGGACCCACAAGTATCTCACAATTTTGCAGCAGCAGAATCTCACTTTACCACAGAAATGAAGACACAACAAAAATGAAATAGCATCTCTTTAAGCAAAATAGATATGGCATTCTGCATACTGAAGCTTGCATTCTCCTTTCAGTGCTCACCCAGAGCAGTGTCTGTCCACCTGATGGGCCAGAGAGGCCCAGACTAGCACAGAAGGGGTTAAGGAGAGCCTTTAGGCCCAACTAGCTGTACCCCACTATATCTGCTCCCAATGCCAGGCCTGGAGGGGAAATAAAAGGAGAGAGTCTGGTTCACTTTAGATCTGACTGGTCAGGGAGAAGGATGGAGCTCTGCCTCTCTATCTGAAGGGATTGTCACTGGTAGAGTTCCAGAGAGACAGCCCCATTAGCCAGAGCAGCCAATGGGGAGGACTAGCTAGTCTGTAAAGAACAAACAATGCTTGAATCAGACACTTTTTGGGAACCAATCCTGAAGGAAAGGCCAAGAATTCATCTCCCCCTTCTCCTCAATGTCCCCCCTCCCCAGAGGACAGGGGATGGTTCAGTATTATGTTTGCTTTTTATTGTAGGACATTTTTGGGGCTGAACCCCTCATCCCTGCCTAGAAACAGATAAGACTGAAGGGACAAGTCACTGTTGGACTGACACCTGCCTTAGTCAACACTGGAGATAGAGACTTCTTCCCCCAACCCTAGGGAGACCTGTGGCTGTGTCATAGTGCTTGGAAGTCCCACAAGAGGGTACTGCTCCAGTCACACCATTACACTCTGACATCACAAAGGATCATGAAGGTTTGGGGAGAGGTGATATTTTTAAAGATCTTTAAATATTTTAATGCTTCTTTTAAATGTCCCAGAGGAAGAATTTCTAGGAGAGGCCAGGGAAGGACCATGCTTTCCCCCAACCCATGCATGACTGACTGCACTTGGGGAGCACTGGCTTTATCTCTTAAACCGTTCCAGAATGGGAGTGCTACACACACCAAAGCTTCTAGGTATTGAGCATTTGAAGTAGGGTTGCCAGGCTTCCGTTTTTTTACCAGAATGCCTGGTTAAAAAGGGACCCTGGCGGCCAGTCCTGACTGTGCTGCTAAAAGTTCGATCAGTGGTGCAGCGGTGCTAAGGCAGACTCCCTGCCTTCCCCTGGCTCTGTGTGGCTCCTGGAAGTGAGCCAGACATGTCGGTCACTTCCGGGAACCACCTGAGGTAAGTGCCACCTGGCTAGAGCCCACAACCCGAACCCCCTACCACATCCCAACCCTCTTCTCCAGGTCGGAACCCCCTCCTGTACCCAAACTCCCTTCCAAAGCCCCTACTCCACAACCCCTCCTGCACCCCATCTCTTGCCCCAGCCCGATGAAAGTGAATGAGGTGGGGCAGAGCGAGTGACGGGGGGGGGAGGGAGTGAGTGGGGGTGAGGCCTCGGAGAATGGCAGGGCTTTGGGGAAGGGGTGGGGTTGGGGGGGGGCAAGGGTGTTCAGTTTTGTGTGATTAGAAAGTTGGCAACCTTATAAATTGAAAGACACAACACCTCAGGGCACCATGGCTCACATGGTGCATCACTTACTCCTGCCCAGGGTGAATAAGGTTTTAATTATGAAGAACAAGATGTCTGGAGGTGTTATGGAAACACAAAAACTGGTATGCTGGATCAAAGCAGTGGTCCATATGATCTAGTATTCTGTCTCTAGCAGTCACCAATTCCAGATGCTGAAGAGGATGGTGCAGTAAGCAGCTATTGGATAACTTACCCCAGCAGGGAAGGATTTCTCCTAATCCCCAGTAGTTAGGCTTAAAACAAAACCATGAGGGTTAATGTTCTTTCTGAAACTCTTGTTTTTAAATGATTTTTTTTAGGATTCACAATTAACTGTGGCTATCATTGTTAGCCATATAGATCTCTAATCCCTTTTTGGATCCTGCTAAGCTCTTGGCCTCAGTGATATCCAGTAGCAACGAGTTCCACAGCTTATTGTTAGTTGTATAAAATACTATTTCCATTTATCAAGTTTTGAATGTTCCATCTTTCAATTTCATGGAATGTCCTCATGTTCCTATATTATAAGGCAGAATAAACAGAAGAGAACAAACTCAGTTGAATTTACTAATCACTTTTGATATGCAAGCCTAAAACTTGTCAAGGGATGTTGATATGAGGAATTTTAGTAATAATTATTTCAGAGGGGACAGCTGTGAATGACATTTTACTCTTAGATCATTTTACTTTACTTTGCAAACAAGAAAATTGTAAAGTAGAAATGTCTTTGTTTCCTTTTTTCCTGCTTGTTTTTACCACTCCATTAAAATAATGAAGGGGAAACAGCATTTCTAGTTAGGTGGCTGAAAGATGGACACATAGGAAAGACCTCATAAATATGTGCTTGGAATTTGTCAGAGAGATCTCGTGTATATATATATATAAAGACTTCTATTGACTTCAGTAGGGTTTAGATCAGGCCCATAAAGAGAGAAAGATAGTTGAGAATTAATGCTTCCATTTCTTTATTATAACATCCTTCCTAAGTCAGATTTTTTTTTAAAATGCAAAAACTCCTCCCACCTTGGTTTATCTGATGCATGATTGTAGTGAAAGTTTTTTTTCATTTTTAACAGGTTTTCTGGGTATGCTCTGATTTAGAAAAGAAAGTTTCTCATTCCTTTCCTGCATCAGCAGCTGTTGCTAGCCCTGACAGCTGGCTTAGTCAAGGAGTTTGTTCATTGGATGATACTTCACTTGTTCATTTGACTAGTCACATTGATGAGTAATATTTCATATATGAAAAATAAACAGTACTAAATGAACTGGCAATGGCAGTATAAGCTATGAACTGGATTTTCTATAGTTGATTACAGGAAATATGAGAGTTCTGCTCCTATTGCACTTTAGAGAACTAGAAGACTGGAAAAAAAGGAGAAGGAAAGAAAATGTTAGGATGTGTATATGAACTGATGATTGCAGAGTTTGGTGGTAGCTAATGTTTATGGCAAGGTAGTGCTTTGCTTCTCATTCTAATTTGTTCAGTCACTCATACCTTAGAACAATTCCTTTCACTATGAAGCTTCCTCTTACCCCCGAGGTGATTTTTTGACAGAAGAAAAATTGGTAAGTCAAGACTTCTCAAAAATAATAGGTGCCTAAGATTAGGCTTCTAAATCTATATTTAGAGGCCTAAATAAGAGGCCTGATGCTCAAAAACTGAGGAGCATGCAATATGTTGAACAGATACCAGCTTCCTCTACAACGTTTCTGAACATGGTTGGGGATGGAGGTGTGAAGAGCGAGAATGATAAATTTAACTGCTGAATTTTTTAAAAAGCTGAGGTTGGGATTTCCAAAGCTCTTAAGTTAGCATTGTGAAACTCCCATCAACTGTAATGGGAGCAATTAGGCCAGTGCTGAGAGAGTCTTTGAAACCCCACCCTTAACTGCTTTTCCTGCTGAAGCTTGTCCACCCTGGTTCTTAGAAACCAATGAAAAATGTTCCTTCTTATAGGGCACAGGTGGCCAAACTTACTGACCCTCTGAGCCGTATACGGCAATCTTCAGAAGTTTGAGAGCTTGGGCATGCCTGTCCAGACTCGGGACTTCAGCCTGTGGAGGGGTAGTGGGGCTAGGGGCTTTGCCCTGCAGGGTCATGGGCAGTGTTCTCTCTAATTTTTCCCACACGTATGCGAAATGTGTGATACATCACCTCCATATTGGTGCATGTAAAAAAATTCATGTGGTGGGGGTGGGGCCAAGGTGTTCGGAGTGTGGAAGGGGACTCAGGGCTGGGGCAGAGGATTGGGGTGCAGGAGTGTGAGGGCTCCGGCTGGGGGGTGCAGGCTCTGGGTTGGGGACAGGAATGAGGGATTCAGAGTTGGAGCAGAGGGTTGGGATACAGGCTCTGGGGGGGGGGGGGGGATGAGGGTTTGGGGTGCAGGAGTGTGCTCCGGGGCTATGGTGGGGAGAGAAAGGACTCCCTTCAGCTCTCTCTCCCCACAGCAGCATGGAGGGGGAGGCGAGGAGAGGTACCTTTCACCACCACGGCAGGTCCAGGACTGGGGCTGTGGGATAGGCGCCCCTTGCTCGGCTGCAGCAGGTCCAGGCGGGGGCTGTGTTTGGGCCAGGGGAGGGGCGCCCCAGCCACGACAGGTCCAGGCCAGGGCTGGGTTCGGGCCTGGGAAGGGGCACCCTTCTCCCGGCTGCGGCAGGTCTGGGGCTGAGTTGGGGCTGGGGGAGGGGCACTGTGACAGGTCCAGGCTGGGGCTGAATTCAGGCCGCCCCTCCCCTGGCCATGGCAGGTCCGGGGCTGAGTTGGGGTCAGGCAAGGGATGCCCCAGCCACAGCAGGGCCGTGCCGGGGCTGGGTACAGGGCACCTCTCCCCCACCCACGGCAGGTCCTGGCTGCAGCTGCACAGCTTACAGGGGGGTTCTTGGGGCTTCAGCAGGAGTGGGGCTGAAGCTTGCACCTCAAGAGGTGCCTCCCGCAGGATTGAAGTCCCAAGACCCCCATCCCTGCTGGGCAAAAGTCCCTAGCCCCACCACCCTACTGCAGGACAGAAGCCCCTCGCACCCACAAACAGACTGGTAGGTGGAGAATGGGGGTGGGTCCATGAGCCACACTTTAACTGTAAAAGAGCTGCATGCAACTCATGAGCTACTTTGGCCACCCCGTTATAGGATTTTCTACCCATCTCATTGACATAGTAGGAGTAAGGAGGCCTGTTGCTGAATGTGAATGAGCTCATCAAATGAGACCATGTTTGAAAGAAAATTTTAAATGCTAGCATGACATCTCCAGAATGTCCAACTAGTCAATCAGAACCTGGTGTTTAGCAGTCACTGTGTACTGCTCTACTATAAAGATGACTGGACTTATAGCCAGGGCCGGTGCAACCTATTAGGCAACCTAGGCGGTCGCCTAGGACACTAGCATTTGGGGGGCAGCATTTACTTCGGCGGCGACCGCAGCGGCCGGATCTTCGGCCACCCCAGTCGGCGGCGGCATTTAGGCAAAGGGAGCTGGGACAGGGGGGCAAGTAAGAGGGGGGCGGCATGCAGGGGAACTCCCTGCCCCAGCTCACCTCTGCTCCGCCTCCTCCCCTGAGTACGCCACCCCGCTCTGCTTCTCTCCCTCCCAGGCTTGCAGCGCCAAACAGCTGATTGGCACCGCAAGCCTGGGAGGCAGGAGAAGTGGAGCAGCGACGGCATGCTCGGGGAGGAGGCGGCGCAGAGGTGAGCTGGGGTGGGGAGCTGCCACGGGGGGAGGGGGGGGGAGTGCCTCAGGGTGGAGGGGAGGGGACGGAGCAGAGGTGAGGAGCTGCCGCATGGCTCCCTGGGCGGGGGAGGGAGCTGCCACAGGGGAGGCGCCTCAGGGGAGTGGGGGTGGGGAGCTGCCGTGGGGCTCGGGGAGGGGGCAGAGCAGAGGTGACCTGGGGTGGGGAGCTGCCGCACAGCTCCCTGGGTCGGGGGGGGAGCCTCAGGGCAGAGAGGGGGGTGGGGAGCTGCCACAGGGGGGAGCGCCTCAGGGCGGGGGGGCGGGGAGCTGCCGCAGGGCTCGGGGAGGGGGGAGGGCACAAGGTGGAAGTTTCGCCTAGGGCGCGAAACATCCTTTCACCGTCCCTGCTTATAGCCAGACCACTTTTGGCCCAAATCCTTCACCATTTGCTTCTTTACAGTGTGGGAAACTCCCATTGACTGTTGCGAGTTTTGCCTGAATAGGCAGTAAGAACCAAAGAATTTGATCCATTTTGTTTTACAAACCTTGTACTTGTGTTTCATTTAAAAAACACAAACCTCATATTGCTGGGAAAGAGGTAATAGTTTGTGCCTGTCAGATCAACTGGCAGCCTAGGAAAACCATTTTCCTTCCTCAGGCATTATAAGGTGCAGGAAGACACAAAGCAAACTCTTCCCCATTCCTCCTGGGCAAGAATGTCCAGTCTCAGATTTAATCACAGTGCTAATCCTAGGAGATTTACACAGTAAGATATTGTATTCAGTTGTACACACAGTATGTGCTACAAGTACCTGTTAGCAGTAATACATTCCCTGGGGATCCTCAAAACACAGATCTTAGAATGAATGGGCTAATTACTGCCTTTGGTCGCAACTGTACAAACCAGTTCATTGTGATTATTTAGCACCCAAAAACAGGGGCACCCAAAATGAGGAAACATGTGAGTGCAAATTATTGCTCTTTATATGCATATTCTACAACTTGTACACACAAATGTTAGGTGCTGCAGAATTGCATAATTATTTGTGCAAAAATAGAAGTAATTTTTTTTTAAATTGGCCCTTCAGGTTTATAGGATTAAAATTATGGAGCTATATCTATCTCATAGAACTGGAAGGGACCCCAAAAGGTCATCAAGTCCAGCCCCCTGTCTTCACTAGCAGGATCAAGTACTGATTTTTGCCCCAGATCCTTAACTCACAACCCTGAGTTTAGCAAGCCAATGCTCAAACCACTGAGCTATCCCCCCCACTCTTGGTTATTGAGTCCAGTCCTCTGCCTTCATTAGGAGGACTAAGTACTGATTTTGCCCCAGGTCCCTAAGTGGCCCTCTCAATGATCGAACTCACAACCCTGGGTTTAGCAGACCAATGTGCAAACCACTGAGCTAAATTCTGTCCACCAATGCAAGTTGGGACAGTTTTACATGCTTTCATGATCCCAAACACTCCTGGCACACTGTTTGTTGTTAATAGTTCATCAGTGGACAATTGCTACTTAAAACTACAGCAGTTTTCAATTTGCAGAGGATGAGAGAAATTAAAGCTGTCTGGAAGTTTTCTGACAACTTGCCATTGGAAAAAGCAGTTTTGTCAAAATCAGAACATGTGGAAATGTGTTGATTTCAATGAAATTTCATTTAGGAAAAAAGTATTTTGATACGATTGAAATATTCCTTTTTGGAATGGAACATTTTGATTTTTTCATTCCAAAATAACTTTTCATTTAATTTTTTAATATAATATTTTAAAAGTTGAACTCAGGATGAAACATTCTGACCAGAAACAATGTATGTAGTTCCCATGAAACAAGATTCCAAATATATAAAATTTGGAATCTTGTTTGATGGGAAACTTTGAATTTTGTTGTTTTCATTCTAATTTGGAACAAAAAGAAATTTTGAAATGTCTAAATTTCCCATAGAAATTCCAAGAGTTGACCAGCTCTAGAGGAAAATTCAGTCAGGAAAAAAAAAATAGATGAAAAAATTGTTTTGTGGGTGAGTTTCTCACCCACCGCACCACTTTTAAAGCTTCCAGATCCTTGTGATCCCTTAATAAAACAAAAGTAAATAAACTTACATTTTCCAAAATGTCCCTTCATTTTTAATGCCCCATTTTTTTTTTTGTATAACCAGCTTGAGATACCACTGAGGTCAACTGGAAATGTGGGGGGGAATAGATTTAGTTTGTATACCCAGAAGTGGAAGCACCTAGGGATTAGTGGATATTTTGGAAAATATAGGCCTCAATCATTAACAGAGCGGTGGCATCTACCCCAACTAGCTACCTAGTGTCTGACTACACCCTTGCAAAAATGTCACCTCAATCTCCTTGCTGATTAGTTACCATGTTAGATATTAGCTACTTAATTACCACAGCTAAAGTTCATACTTGACTAGTGAAATACTAAGATTAAAATCTTGACACTAAACGAAACACGCTCCATAAAAAACAATAAATAACCCCAACTCATGCTATTTGTCAGTAATAAAAGAAGTGCTTGTTACAATCCAGATATCAAGTGACAGTGCCAAAAAAAACTTTCAGTCATATATAAGCATAAAAATGCACTCGTGAATACACTTTCACTGTCACACTAGTATTCAGTTTACTAACTAGGTGATGCTTCAATTATTCTTTCTACATAAATATTTCAAGTCTTTTGGAAAGAAAGGCGCCAAAGCTTTATAAAGCAATCGGAGTTTCCCTTAGCATTCTGTAAAAGATTAACAGACCAACTTCATCTTTGGTGAAACACCGTTAACTTCAGCAGAGTTATACCAGGAATGACTTTGGCCCACCACATGGAGCTGTGGAAAATGATCAAAATGAAATCCAAAGAGCAACACAATTAGCCAGATTGGAGCTCAAAACTCAGTCAGTGTGAGCTGAAAGGCTCACTATAATTTGAAAAACTTCTGGGTAAAGCTAGTGGACCTGGGCCAATCAGAGGTGGATTATGGTTTTGTGGGGCCCTGGGTCAGAGTAAGTAGGGGGCCCTCCCCTCCCCTTCTGCCTGCAGTCACGCCAGACAAGCAGAGTGGCACAAGCCCCCGAACTCCAACCCTGTTCCCCGGCAGGAGCGCCAGGTGGGTGGAGTGGGTCGGGGTGCGTGGGGGCACCCATTTTTCTCAGGGCCCCCAATTGGCCGGGGTCCCTGGGCCTGGGCCCCATTGGCCCAGTGGATAATTCGCCACTGTGACCAATTTATGGTTTTGTTACAATTTCATCTGAGTTTTGACTGGAAATTTTGCAGAAAATGTGACAGACTGAAAATCATGGGAGACAAATACACATGGATGAAAGCAAACAACCCACAATTTTATTGGAGCTCCTGCAAACTGAATTAGACCAGTTTCATTCAGCTGTATTAAAGTGTCTTAAATAGACAACTAGTTTGTACTGGAAATGGTGCCAGCAAGAACAAAAAGAAAAACAAAGTGAAGAATGATGAAGGTATTATGTTCATAGCATACACCCAGAGAAGTTAGATAAAACTATAAGTAGTCTTGTTGGAAGGTTGCAGCATAACACTACTTTGTTTCTTAGAATTCAGAATGATTACACACAAGAACCCAAAATGAGAGAAAAAACAGGCTGCTCCCTAAGGCAGAGGTGCACAACTCAGCCCACCTTGTGTTAAATTGGCTGTTTCCATATTAACTGCTGGGAGGCCCAGATCACACATTTCCCTACAGAGCTCCTTATAGCCTGCGATCATGACCAGCCCCTACCCCCCACACTCTTAAAGTGATAGCTTGCAATGCCAACACAATTCTCAATACAGAGAAGGGAGACTGCATATTGTCACTGCACTGGCATACTTGCTAACAGTCCTAGATTTCACAGGACTGTCCTACTTTGGTCCCCAGAGCTCCATGTTTCTGTTGAAGAGTAGTTTGCCCCAGGAACCCCATATAAGAGGGGCCCCTTTAGGGTTGCCAACTTTCTAATGGCACAAAACAGAACACTATGTCCTGCCCCCTGCCCCAGCCCTTCCCTGAAGCCCTGCCCCTTCTCTGAGGCCCTGCCCCTGCTCGCTCCATCCCGCTCCCTCCATTGCTCACTCTCTCCCACCCTCACTCACTTTCACCAGGCTGGGGTAGGGGTGCATGAGGATGTTTGGGGTGCTGGGTTCCAGCAGCGCTTACCACGGATCCCAGGAAGCGGCTGCCAGGTCCCTGGACCCCTAGGCTCATGGGCGGCCAGGGAGGCTCCGTGCACTGCCCTTCCGCCTGCAGGCACCACACCTGCAGTTCCCATTGGTCGCTCCTCCAGGCCAATGGGAACTGTGGAGCTGGCACTTGGGGTGACAGCAGTGCGCGGAGCCTCCTTGGCTGCCCATGGTGGTTGCTTCTTGGAGACGCGCAGAGCTAGGGCAGGCAGGGAGCTTGCCTTAGCCCCGGGCCCCTGCTGCGCTATTGACTGGACTTTTAACGGCCCGGTAAGCAATGCTGACTGGAGCCATCAGGGTCCCTTTTCGACCAAGTGTTTCAGTCAAAAACCGGATGCCTGGTAACCCTAGGCCCCACAGTGATTGAAGTTGTGACCTGCTGCATAGGATCAAGTACCAATCAGGTTTGGCTTGGCCACCCCTCTGACTCCATCCACAGAGGGCAGCGCAATGGGACCAAATTTGTGTGGCATTATGACTCCACGCACTTGGTCGTAATGCCAGTCTAATTTGGCCTGTCCACTCCTCTGTCTCCATCTACAGAGGGGCAGACGGGCTAAACCTGAATGGCACTGCATACTGCTTTAGCCACTTGAAATGCAGGAAGGTATGCAACAGGTCACATTCTTTTCTAATTTACACTGGTGTTAGCTCAGAATAACTCCACTGGAGTTACATTAGAGTCACACCAAACCTGAGAGAGAAGAAGTAGTCACAAAAAATCTAGAATAGCAGCCTTTCCCAGTTCCTTTCAGCTTACCTAACTACAGAGTCTCATTTCCAGTGAGACAATATCAGTTCACTCCATTTTGCTAAATCTGTGGTTGGGTAATAGTGAGCATCTCTAAAAGAAAATATTACTAATCAAACACTGTTGCAACAATATACTTGTATGCAGTCTTCTGGCTCCAACTTACACCTGCACTAATTATCTAAGGTGACTTTTCCTGTATGTGACATAACCACATTCATTATTCACACCCTAGTTATGTACTGTCTTTTGTACAATCTTATTGACTTTTCTATGCAGTGTGATATTGTCTGCCTATCCAAAATATAAGCAAACAAGAGGAGTTTGCAGCTTAACACTAGCAAAATAAGGTGATTTATATGGGCTCCAATTCCCAATTCTTCCGTATTTGTGCTCAGCACAGCACTAAGGAAGGACAGAAAAGGGTGGTCAAAGGTGGCTTTAGCCACCTCTGTGTATCTCACGTAATAGGCCTTTTGGGGGCTAAACCAGACCCTGGTTTAAATACAGTGCACTTTGGCCACATTCGTTCCCTGCCATCCATCCCTATCTCCTAAAATGGACACAGCAATGGGGACCAGCATAGAGCTGTTCCAATAGTACTGCACCAGCCAGGGCCCTTATTCCTCATGAAGAGGGGTTCTGCAACATGAAAGCTCTTTGTGAAATAGAGAATTAGGCCCATGTAAACTAGTAGCCAATGCAAGCAAAAAAGTTTATATTCTGATTGGAGCATTTGAGTTTGGATGCATTTTGATAGGGTTTAGGTTGTTATGATAACTAGCTTGAATGTGATGTTTATAACTGTTGATTTTTCAGTCCTGTATCTACAATAATTTGTGGGCGAAGCTGATTTATGTAGATGAAGAAGAATTCACTCAATGAAATTCATTGGGACAAGCTCTGCTCTCATTTGCCAGTGAGGAATATAGCCGCGAGCCGAATTTGGCCCACAGGTCCTTTAATCTGAGAGAAATCGAAAAAGCCCATATTTGACATGGCTTTGATTAGGGTGTGAAGAAGAACCCTTTAAAGAGAGTTCCACTTACATGTTTTTGAAAAATAAATCAATCCATGTGACACTGAAATACTGCTTGCCATTTTTTACAGTTGTAAATGGCGGACTGTGTGTACACTGCTAGGTTACCTTGCACCGTTGTACTCACAAGAATTAAATTTGACATAGCACAGCTTGTTTGGTTAAATAAATAAATCCCCCTCCCCATATACAGCGCAAAACATTACATTTATGTAGCTTTTATTTAGATTCCATGAGTCACATGGAGTTAAAGATTTACAAAGAGCTTGACTGGAGAATGCACTTATACCAGCGGACCCTTTGGGACCATGTTGCAGCCCACCTTTATGCTGCAGCCCACAATTTGGGAAGCCATGCACAACAGGACACTCCCCTTCAGGCAACCTTAATTCTGGCATTTCCTAACTTTTCAGTGCTTGACTTTACAGACTTATGTTCTTTTAACATAGCTTTCTGTATGTAATAGAATAATTTGGAACCCATCTTTGGCTTCCTCCTAATTGTTCACCCTTTCCCGTCTGTCAAAGACACTAACCTTTTGTTTCTCCCATATCCTTGCACTTTCTTCTACACTGCCCCTGTGCATGGACAGTCCTTCTTGAACTCTTCTCTTAAATTCTTTCTCCAGACCAACATTCTACCCTGGCACCTACAAAAATCTTATTCTTTGGAAGTTGGAGATTTTATATATGTGTGTGTGTGTGTGTGTGTGTGTGTGTGTGTGTAATTACATATCAGTACTATATTTATTTATTTTGTTTATGTGTATTATTGTACACATTCAGGTTGTACCCTTTTCCCTGATCCTTTGTACGCTGCTTGCAGTCTTAGATTCTTAGCTGTTTACAGCAAAAACTGTGTATTTACGTGTTTGTACAGCACCTAGTGCAAAGAGACCTAGATTCTGATCAGCAACTCCAGCATACTACCACAACACAAAAAATTTACAATAAAGAGATGAGAACTGTGTGCAGCTTTGTGGCCTTCTCCTTGTGGTGTTGGCTTTCCCGCATAGCTCACAAACCTCCTTGCTAACAAACCTCAGGAGGGAGACATTCCTTAGGATGGTTTCTTTCCACCTCCAGACAAGGGTTTAGCACAAGAAGAGTTGAGTCTGAGATTCTGTAAGAGAGGCCTCACTATGGCTTTATGCTGCTGTGCGGCAGTGCCATAAACTAGAACTTAATCCTCTATTAATGCCTGTGTCTGCTTCTGGGGCGGGTCTGCACGGCAGGACCCTGATCCAAACTAATGCCAGTAGAGATTGAAAACTGCAGGGAATTCTGAAGTCATGGAAGTTCCTATATCTCAACAGGGAAGGAAAAACAATGAAGCAAATAACAGAATCTCCAGTCTACACTCTGAACGGAAAGCATATAGCCTGATTAGCTCATTCAGGGGTAGAATATAGAAAATACAGTGAAATATTTATAATTTATGACTGGTTTTTATTTAATTTGTTATGAGTACCATAAAAATCTAAAGTCAAAGAAATAGTAAACAGGAAGCACTAATGTCCATACTGGCCACCCATCTCCCCTTTTCTTGGAAACACAATCAATTGTATGCCCACACCATCCTAAAAGATGGCCCCTACTCTGTGCTCCAAAGACAGGCAGGCATTGTGATAAAATATGCAGTTTCGTGATTTGATACATTGGAAAATGACACTTCCTTGCTGATATTATTTTAGACTGTTAGGCTCACATTTTTACATTTGTTTTATAGGAAGGAGGATAATAGCTTCCAGAAATCCGGGTGCCTTCAATTGATGTGATTTTTGGAAGAGATTAAATGTTTAAGTTAGTTGCTGGCTAGCAAATTCTCCCTGGTGTAACTCCAAGGAAGCAATCTAATGTATAAAATTGAAAACCTGCATACCACTAGAGCAGTGATTCTGTCTCTTCTGTATGCCCATCCCATTCAGCTAGAAGGGCAGGATGGTCACAACCCCCTGAGACTTTGGGGTGATGTACAAGGGCAATGCGACACTGCAGATGGTGATATTTACTAGGGCTGTTGATTAATCGCAGTTAATTGACAGCCCTAGTAAATAAGGGGTGCAATGAGTGGTGGAGGGAAGGAGGGGCAGAGGCCCCCAGTTGCCAGCTCTGGACAGAGACCCAGCAGCTGCCACCTCCCTTCCTGGCCAGGCCCAAGAAAGTTGCATGGGGCTGCACTGCAACCGCAGACATGCTACCTGCACAGCAGGTAACAGAACAGGGTACCTAAATCCTTGCCCAGAGAAGGATTCCCTACTGAAATCCCTGCATTGTGGAGGGAGGCCCTGGCAGTATGGAGGGGGCTTCACCCTAGATGGCAGGGTGGCACGTTGTACCACCTCCTGTCCCCTCTGGACTGCACCCTGTGCACTGGGGGCCCAGGCTTGGCACATACCAACACTTCTTTCCCTGGCTGCAGCCTCACAAACCTGCCTGTGGCTGACTCTGCCCCCTGCAAGCTGTGTGCCAAGATGAGCCATGCCCACAGGGACCCTTATGCCCCACCATCTTCTCCACTCTGGGGCAGGCTCCCTGTTGGATAGGGATCATCTCTCTGGGCTCCCTCCTTAGGAAAATTCTGGTTACATCCCTGCCCAGCAATATGTACTACTCTGCGTTAAACTGTTCTTTATGTTGCCTAAAACTCATCTTTTAAAAAGAAACACAAACAGAAGTACTTTTGAGGAGATCCCTTCAATATGTAGGATCACTCCCATAGTATTTTGCCAATAACATTCATTTAGCTAATTCTGTTCAGAAATTGCTCGCATTTCAAATAGATCAGTTAGCCTTATGGCTTTTTACTCTTTCAGTCCAGGGCCCATTTGTATAAATTGAAACAATGTCATCTTATTAAATACATTCAACAGCATCTCAGTGTTTGAAGGACAGAACACATGTAACTGCATGAAATTGACTAACAGGTGGCTTAGAGGGCTGGACAGCCTAGTGGTAAGTGTCTGGTGCTCAGGCCCCCTGCTTGGTTGAGGAGTCTCAGTCTTTGAGATGCCTCAGTCTTTGATGCCAGGAGGTGTAGGGGACCCAGGCCCGCCTCTCCAATGGGTCTCAGCTCAGGCCCCTGTGTACATCAACCCCTAAACAGAGGGGTGGGTAGGGCAAAGAGTCCCTCCCAGAAGGGAGTCCAAATCTGCTGGTCTGGGCTACTTCCTACCAGTCTGTTCACTTTGGGGTATGGCCCCTCTAGTCCAATTTGCTGGGCAGCCTGCTTCCTGTAGGGTACCCTCTTGGGCAGTGCCTTGCTGCAGTCCCAGGTGCCTTTGAGTGGGGCAGCCATAAGTTGGCCAGGGCAAGCCCCACAATGTCTCTGGAGTTCACTCATTCAGTTACCTCAGGTGCTAGAGGCCCCTTTGCAATCTCCTCTTGGCTGGGGAGGCAGTGCTTACTCCCATATAGCTACCAGACTAGTGCTCTGTCCTTTCAAGTAGCGAGATAGCTAGCTCCTGCCTCGTCATCTGTCAGTCCCAAACTGGGCCAGGCTCTCTCCTTTTATCACCCCCTCCAGGTCTGGCATTGGCTCCAGGTATAGTGGGGTGGGGCTAGCTGTACCCAAAAGCTCTCTTTAAGCTGGGGTGGGCAAACTTTTTGGCCTGCGGGCCACATCTGGGTATGGAAATTGCATGGCAGGCCATGAATACTCACAAAATTTGGGGTTGGGGTGTAGGAGGGAGTGAGGGCTCTGGCTGGGGGGTGCGGGCTCTGGGGTGGGGCCAGAAATGAGGCGTTCAGGGTGCGGAAGAGGGCTCTGGGCTGGAGCAGGGGGTTGGGAGGCGGGAGGGGGTAAGGGCTCGGGCTGGAAGTGCAGGCTCTGGGGTGGGGCCAGGGATGAGGGGTTTGGGATGAAGGAGGGGGGTAGAGCAGAGAGGTTTGGAGTATGGGAGGGGACTCCCATGTACTTTGTACTTTGAATTAATATCCTGTATTTAAGTATTACAAACTTCATGGTAGGCCCTACGGCTATATGTACACTGCAGTGGAATATTTTCAGCAAATAGAAAACATCACACATTTTTTAAACAATAAAAGCTTTGCTTGTTATAAAAATGTTAGACTCCTTCTAAAATTTCAAGATCCAAAGTGACTGTACAGAAGTTTGTTTAGCTCTCCAAGCCAAATGTAGCAGTCAGAGACCCCAAACTGGCACATGAACATTATTTGCTTAAATGACTTATCAAGCAGACCACTGAAAGGATTAATTTTATAAGTAGAAGCTACTTGTTTACTCATAAATCACAGACCCCTCAAACATCTTATTCTCTTTATAGTATTCTCTTCAACAAACTACATTTATGACTTCCAGGCACAGACAACGTTACTAGAGCTTATGCTTTTGAAAACTGTAAAAAAAATTGTACAGCAACTTTGGAAGAACAATAATATCTGAGGCCAGCTGCAAAGGATTTCTGGTAGGTGATGGAAGCTGATTTGTTTGTAGTGGAACACTCCATACTAGTAGCTCAAACCTCAAACGGCAGTGAATGGTATAATGAAGTGGGATGATTTCTGAGTCACTACTAGAACACCCCCATGATTCACTTATTAAGGACTTAGGAAAAGTAGTTGTGGCCAGCAGTGAAACTGAAAAGCACTAATCATCACCACTGCCACCCCCAGCGCAGTAAACTTCTACAAGTTGTGTTTAAAAGATGAGATGTTTTCATTGGCAATACTTGTGATGACCAAGAAACAGTACAACTCACAGGAAAGTATGAACAGGCTGACCACTCACACAGCAGATCTGCTACACTGAACAGTGTTCCACTCAGGCACAAACTGTGTAATTTTAGAACACTGACAGAAACTTCAGAAGGATGATGCAGCTAAAGAAGAAACAGAGACAACATAAAAGAAGGGAAGGAGTGAGGAGGTGAGACAATGTGCAAGGAAAGAAAAAGCAGGATTCTAACTTTCCTTAGACTTTGTAATAAGCTGGGAGAATGATATAAGAAGTTGCAGTAGAACTTCTTGTTTTCCAGTGGATGCATTTGGTTCAGAATCAGATAATTATTCAGATAATTAGTCTCAGCTAATGAAGTCCATCAACAATAATTTACTGAATCTTGTTGCATGAAAAAAGGAATAAGGGTTTTTGTTTTTTAAATACCTCTCCCAAGTGAAGATGAAAGACAGTAAATGGACCCTGGAGACAGAGAGAAATAAAACATGCCTTGCTAAACAGGCATTGCTGATAGGGTAGAAATTGAGTTAGGGACTGTCTTTAATCAGATTTGAGGAAGCCATTCAGCATTATGGCTCATAATGGCCTTCATCTGAGGCTGGTAGATTATGTGTACATATTATGTAGGCAGGGATACTGCATTCAGACTGATTCAGAAATTTTTAAAGAGACGCACAGAGACTCCACAAAAGATGTGCTATTAACAGTTAATAATTCCCCTGTTCACTCCTCTTCTACCCAATGGAGTACTCACACTTAAAGGGAATGATCACTTAAAATCATTTTTGATGATCTATGGTAAAAGAATGACTCATTATATAACTTCTTACTTGGGCAGTTCTCTCGGTAGTTGTATGAAAAAATGAGAAATTGATGACAATGGACGCTAGTTAATATTCTGGAAATTCACTCTCATGTTAGACCATTCTTTTAAAGACACAGTGATCAAATTTCTACTCTGTTATATCAGTGTACCCACACTGACTTTAGAAAGGTTGCAACAGTGTAACTGAGAGCTGAATTTGGCCCACTAGACTGGCTTTGTAAGCTCACTAGATAGTACTGATATACAGTCTCAACACTAGTACAATTTACTGACACAAAACTTTGTTAATGCAGAGTTAAGGTTATCCGGTGGCATCTTGTGCCCTTCCAGAATGGCAAGTTCAGCAAAACTTTAATTATCTGAAAACCAGGAAGTAAAGATTTAAGGTTATTCAGATTTAAACTGGTAAATCTTAAGGTACATGTTCACGCAACCTTAATTCTCCATCCTGGGAAGCTAGCAATAGCCACTGGGAATTATCTGCATGCATGCAGTAGTGTTCAGTGTTTTTCAATGATATTCAGTGTTCAGTGATATTTCAATACAGCTACACAAAACACTGAACACTGTTGGACTGAACACTGATGGCAGGATTAGTGGGAGAAGCTTGATAGAGCTGTGATTGTGATATAAGGCAATCTAAGTGGTCTTTCCTGTGATGGGACACCCCTCCCCCCATCCCACTGATAGAAAGGCTAACAAGTATTCCTGCACTCAGCCAGTTCCAATTTGGTACACCTAATTGATCATGCTCCACCTGGAAAAGGGGAGATTAAAAAGGTGAAACTTGCCACAAAGAAGGGAGGAAGTTGGCCCAGGAGGAGGAACTGCTAGTGAGCGCTAGTAACCCAGCCAGAGGCAGTGGCTAGCCTTTCCTTTTCCTGTCACTTGTTTGTGGACAGGCTGACATTACAAGCTTGATACCAGTTTTAAACCCAGCTTATAGTAGTTCCATCTAGGTTGCATTTCCCTAGTTTATTTATGAGAAGGTCATGCCAGACAGTATCAAAAGCTTTACTAAAGTCAAGATATATCACGTCTACCGCTTCCCCCCTATCCACAAGGTTTGTTATCCTGTCAAAGAAAGCTATCAGGTTGGTTTGACACAATTTATTTTTGACAAATCTATGGTACTTGCCTCTCAATGGCCTCCAGAGCATTCGGTGTCAATTAACCTTACAAAAGGCTATTGGCAGACCCCTCTATCTCCATCCTCCCAGGAGAAGACTGCGCAACTGGCCATTCGCATTTTAAGACTATGTTGTTTGACTTGCAAGAATCAGAAGAAACTTTCCAGCACTGTATGAATTGAGTCCTTGGACTCCAACAGCACTACACTGCAGCTTACCTTGATGACATTGTAATCTATAGCCATGTGTAGGAAGATCACCTAAGTGTGGTGCTAATGCCCCTACAGGAGGTCAGCCTCACAGCTAACTGCCAAACATAAGTTGGCCATGACAGAAGTGACTGATTCAGAGTATCAGGAAGAGACTATGGCCCAGCCCAGGCTAAGGGTTGATCCGCTACAGTGCCCTTTTGGAGAGGGTGTGAGCCCCTCTTCCTTTCCTTGCCTGTCCCTCCAGCTGCACGAAGTCAGGTTTAACTCACAGCGCTGTACATCTGCAAGTGTAGCCAAGGCCTTAGAGGAACTATGTCACACACCACTTTGAGCTCTCTAACCCATGGGTGAAAACCTGGCTTTCTTGAAGTCAATGGAGAAACTACCTTTGATTTCAGTGAGGCCAGGAGTTTGCCCCCTATTTTCAGAATAAGGTAGAATATGTCAATTCTGTCCCAAAGCTGAGTCAAGCCAAGGGAGTGCTTTAAAGGCCAAAGCAGAATGTGGTTATAAGTTAGGGTTAACCTACCCTTTCTTGCTTATAATGTAGATGCTCCTCCTCTGTACTGCAACAGCCTGAACATTTAAAGAAAAATGTTTTAGTGTATATTTTTGTAACATTTTATCCACTGCTTTGTGGCATCATTACAGAGTATCATAAACAAACTAGGGAAATACAACCTAGATGGAGCTACTATAAGGTGGATGCATAACTGTTTGGAAACCATTCCCAGAAAATAGTTATCAGTGGTTCACAGTCATGCTGGAAGGGCATAATGAGTGGGTCACGCAGGGGTCAGTTCTGGGTCCGGTTCTGTTCAATATCTTCATAAATTATTTAGATAATGTCATAGAGAGTACAGTTAAAGTTTGTGGATGATACCAAGCTGGGACGGGTTGCAAGTGCTTTGGAGGATAGGATTATAATTCAAAATGATCTGGACAAACTGGAGAAATGGTCTGAAGTAAATAGGGTGAAATTCAATAAGGACAAATGCAAAGTACTCATTTGTCCTTATTGAATTTCACCCTTAGGAAGGAACAATCAGCTGCACACATAGAAAATGGGAAATGACTGCCTAGGAAGGAGTACTACGGAAAGGGACCTGGTGGTCATAGTGGACCACAAGCTAAATATGAGTCAACAGTGTAACACTGTTGCAAAAAAAGCAAACATCATTCTGGGATGTATTAGTAGGAGTGTTGTAAGCAAGACACGAGAAGTAATTCTTCCACTCTACTCTATGCTGATTATGCCTCAACTGGAGTATTGTATCCAGTTCTGGGCACCACATTTCAGGAAAGATGTAGATAAATTGGAAAAAGTCCAGAGAAGAGCAACAAAAATGATAAAAGGTCTAGAAAACATGACTTATGAGGGAAGACTGAAAAAAATGGGTTTGTTTAGTCTGGAAAAGAGAAGACTGAGAGGAGAGATGATAGTTTTCAAGTACATGAAAGGTTGTTACGAGGAGAAGGGAGAAAAATTGTTCTTCTTAACCTCTGAGGATAGGACAAGAAGCAATGGGCTTAAATTGCAGCAAGGGACATTAGATAAAACTTCCTAACTGTCAGGGCTAAGCACTGGAATAAATTGCCTAGGGAGGTTGTAGAATCTCCATCATTGGAGATTTTTAAGAGCAGGTTAGACAAACACCTGTCAGGGATGGTCTAGATAATACTTAGTCCTGTCATGAGTGCAGGGACTGGACTAGATGACCTCTCTAGGTCCCTTCCAGTCCTATGATTCTAAAACAACTTCCAGGCAAATCCTATATTTATATGGACATTGGCAATCCCTCTGAAGTCAAGTGGAGTTAGGTCCAAGCAACCAAGAACAGGATTTGGCCTCAAAAGATCCAAGAGCATAATTTAGCTTTCACTGCATTAACTGCTCTGTGGAACTTTTATTTATCAACATTTTATTAACCAGTCAGACTTCTACATTTGAAAACAGAAGGGAAGTTGCTTGTGGACTAATCAACAGAGCTTGCCAGATGTAAGCTTACCAAAGAGTTAGTCATTCAGCTAGTTCATATTCATAAGGAAACCATGGTACTGCTCTTTTTAGCAGCCACTTTAATAAACTATTCATCAGAGCTGATATCCTTCCATTCGTATGAAGCTTTGAGCAATACTTAGCGGACAATTCAAAAATCTCTTAACCACAAAAGCTGTTTTAATGTGTAGCAGACTAGTTCAGGATCACTAGCGCTAGAGATAGTGAGTACAATATAAAGGGCTTCTTGAAAGCTCTGATAATAATGAACTTTGTCTATACTTATATAGACCAATTAGATTGCATGCATCATACTCTGCAGATTGCAGCTCCTGAAGCTGCATTTACTGGGAAGTCATTTAGGGGGACAGGGGAAGACTTCACTACCTGAATGTCCATTTAAAAAAGAAATGGTGTAGGGATATATTACTAGCTCCAACATTCTAGTGATTTAAATAAAATGTTTCCCCTAAAAGTTGGTTCTCTAAAGCGAAAGCATACTGTTACGGATATTTACAAAACAGCTTCATGAATTAAACTTTTCAGGTCAAGGACTGTCTCATTCTATTTTTTGTACCACCTCTAACACAATGGGGCAACAATCCTACCTGGGGTCAGTGGCTGTGACTGTAATACAAATCCTAAATAATAAACAGCTTTGGTTGTAAACCAGAATGTTTGTGCTGCTCAGCAACTCTGCACTCCACACAGTTTTCTTCAGTGATGTTTTATGAGAGTATTTCTGGACTTCTTATACAGAAATTACACCCAAAGATTAAAGGGATTATACAAAACTGTTGGTTGTTTTTGCCCATTATGCACAGGCTAACCCCCACTGAAGGAATGGCATCTGCTGCATTCAGTTCCCATATATTTCTTATGTAAAAAATGATCTAATCAAAAGTGGATTGACATTCCAGCCAGCCTTCTGCGGGGCTTTCAAAACAGGAGCATATGTTGTTCTGATACATATTATTTGCCAGAAAGGGTGTAATGAGTCATCATCTCAGCAGTATTTTAATACCCCAATTAAACTTACAGTTCTTTCCATTGTTTTGCTGCTAATAAACCTGTTATAGTTTTAAGTAAAATATGAATCTGATCAGCATTGCCAAAAAATGCTACTTTGCCAACCTTGTGGGAGTGCTTCTGTCAGTTGGTAAGCCTAAACGTATTTATAGCGCTTAATAAGTGACCAGTGAAAAGCTTGTGCATTTCAATCCATTTCTCTTTGTTAGCCTTAACACACGGTAGCAGCAAAACATTGCAATAAGTACAGTGTGTAACCCCCAAACCAAGAAAACCTCCCCGTTTTTATTGATAAAAGGCCTTCTCCAAAGATCGTTGAAATCAGCAAAAGTGTCTCCATTGACTTAAATGAATCTTGAATCAGATCTAAAGTGAACAAACCTTTGATTTGTAGAAATAACACCTTTTCTCATGAGACAGCTCTTAAACAGTACATTAACAGTGTCCAAAGGGGCTTGCAGTGAGGGTGAGAGGTATAATTCTTCAGTAAAGAAAAGGAGGGGAAGATATTGTCTTTTACCCACCACTAGAATTATAATACAGAAACATCTAACACCTGACTGATAGACACATAATTTCCATGTGCTTGCTGAGCTGGAATCTTGAAAAGTGGTACATTTATTTATTCTGGCCTGATGAATACAGAAAATGTCTTAAATTTGAACTCTGACATTTCTGTCAGAGTTCACCAAATGGTCAATCAGATTTCAACCATTCAAGTGCCCTGACACACACATTAATTAGGGTGTAGGAGACCTCCAGTTTTGAGAAATGAAGGTCATCTGAGTTCAGTAAGACTGGTGAGCAAATAAACTGCAGGTAAAGACATTGACAGCAGTCTGCTAACAAGCAGATGTGGCTGTTACATAGGTACAGTTTTTATTTAATTCACAATTCAAAATCATTTAAATATCACTTGGGTTATTATAGGCTAAATCACACCTTCTCATCACTGTTTAGTCTTAATTTCAAAGTGTTGTACACACTGAGAACACTCTGGGAGTGACGACAGGATGCAAGGGGGGACTAAAAGATAAAACAATCATTTACTTTTGTAGGGCACAATATGGCATAAGTATGATCATGTGCCTTCTTCATTTCCTAGATCAAAATCAGATTATAATTTTACAGTCAGAGAGGTCACTGAGTTGCAGTGCCTATCACAAGTGTATTGAACAGTAAAATGCAAGATGGATCTGCTGGGTAGACTCTCTAACCTGGAACAGGAATAAGAACATCAAATGGCAAAGGAGACAGTAATTTGTACTACATCAGTATTTCTATAGAAAATCTTTCTAGATGGGGAAATCAGAAGCCCAGTTTTTCAGATTTCATATTAATTATTTAACTATACAGGCAAATAAACCAATTCCCCTCAAGCAGTGTGTGTACATGCATGCACACAGAGAAACAAAAATGTTTGTTTTTTCTGATTTTTGTGAAAATTTTGCATTTTTTACAACCGAAAAAAATAAAAAAACCTAACCAGAAAGTTCCCTCCCCCTACATTTTTGGTTGTTTGGGGTTTTTGAAAACTAAAAGGAATAAAAATATAAATAAACCATTTTTGTTCTGTTGTCAAAAAACTAAAATTCTAAAGAAATTAAAATTTTCAGTGAAAAATTATTTTTTTAAAAAAAGAGGCCATTTTTCGTGATTGAAAATCTTTGAAAACTTATATCAGTGTTCAGGCTCACAGAAAATTACAGATGCCTCTGCTTTGGATGCTGGGGTAAGTTGCAAAGTATGTTGGTCTGTTACATAAAAACAGTTTGAGCTAAAGATGAATTCCTCAGAAAAAGCACTATGTAGTTGCAAATGGCCACAGTTGGGGTTTGTTGTAGTCATTTAGATGGAATATAGGGGCTAAAGGTGTTAACATGACCCTGTCACTGTCCAACATTAAACAGTGTTAAACGAGGTCCGGGGCTTGGTATACAGAGACCTCAAGCCTGCTTAACACCATGGCAAACACACCATTAAAAAGCCTTTTAACCTTTTATTAAAGATACAGAAAAGAAGGAAAAGCAGCTGAAGCATTTGAAATGTAAAGTATTAAATGAAGCTTTGATTTTAACAACATCCCTTTTCCCATTTCCCATTAGCTGTAGTTATTTTTTTGGAGCAAAACCACCCTGTTTTTTTGGCAGTCTCTTAGATGCTAATAACTATCCTTTGGGGGGAAAGAGAAGAAGGGAATTGAGCTGAGCAGGAGCTATTGTCATTGCTGCTGTTAAAGTCTGATCCCATGTCATCTCAGGTGGTGGTTGGGATTCTGTTGGAGCTGGGACGGTTGGCAATGTCATCTGGATCCCTCTCACTGGTCCAAGCTAATCAGACCATCCCTCAGGATTAAGACAAAGAATGTCCCGGTTCCCAGGAGAGGGTGAGGGAGGCAGGCATGATTGTAAAGCTTACTTCAGTCTGGTTTTTTATCTATTTTTTTTCTCCCAAAGTTTCTTTCTTTTAGGGACCCAAAAATGGAGGTGATGGTTGGAATAGCCCATCCCATCATTATCTTGTCCACCAATTAGGCCTAATAGCTGACTCACCAAGTTTGGTTCATTAACATCTGGCTGCACATCTGCTATTTTTAACATGTATAATTTCAACACAGTCCTAGAGTCATATTGGTATGCCCTGTTGTACAGACTAATTCAGTCTGTCTCCCTTTCACACCTCTTCCCATCAACATTTGTTATTGTAGGTTATTGTGACATTTTATGAAGTTTCACTTACTTGTCACAGTTGAACTCACAATTAGAGTAAATTTGTAGGTCCAATTATCATACAGGGCCCAACTAAAAGGATACCTTAAATCACAGTCAAATGAGAAATAAAATCCAAACACACCTGTGACACTCTGCACACCATAGTCACCATAGTGATATGATTATGATATGATTGTGACATAATTATGATGCATCATGTACAAAATATGTCATGTGAGGTGTCATTGGAAAAGTTACGATTTGCTGGATATGATTATCCTATTTGTATGCATGTATCATTTTTGTATCTGGAGTTATAAATATTGACTATGCATCTGTATTTCAAATGTGCTTGCTCCTGGGTAACACCCACAAAGCTTTACATCCGGCCTAGCCAGCACATTGTGAATGGCCTATTCAAATTGAATGGCCCATCAACAAAGACAATGGGCCATGGGAAAAGCTTATCCTCACCTGTGGATGCTTCAGTCAGCATATAAATAATGCCTGCCATGATTCATCGAAGCATGCAAAGGCATGTGACTACATCATGTGATCCTGGACTCCATTTTAATGCCTGTATTTTTCCACAAACTGTGTTGGCGGGCTTGGCTTGAAACAAAGAAGTTCCCACCACATGGAGGAAACTATAAAAGGGGGAAGTGACATCATCACTGGGCCTCACTCCTCTACAACACAGCACCTGAAAACACCTAAGGAACAAAGACTGAACTGGGAAATGTTGGTCCCAGGCTGGAAGGGAGAATTCCTGCTTGTGTATGCAAATGCTAACCTGCTTATACTATCTAACTGGGTGAGACACTGCTTGATTCAAATCCTAACTAGTGTATAAGACTTAGATCAGGGATCGGCAACCTTTGGCACGTGGCCTGCCAGGGTAAGCACCCTGGTGGGCCAGGCTGGTTTGTTTACCTGCCGTGTCCACAGGTTCGGCCAATCGCAGCTCCCACTGGCCACGGTTCACTGCTCCAGGCCAATGGGGGCGGTGGGAAGTGGCGCGGGCTGAGGGATGTGCTGGCCGCTGCTTCCCGCCGCCCCCATTGTCCTGGAGCGGCGAATCGCGGCCAGTGGGAGCCGCGATCGGCTGAACCTGCGGATGCAGCAGATAAACAAACTGCCAAAGGTTGCTGATCCCTGACTTAGATTGTGTTTTTGTTTAATTTCTTAGGTAATCTGCTTTGATCTGTATGCTCGCTACTTATAATAACTTAAAATCCATCTTTCTGTAGTTAATACATCTGTTTTATATTTTTACCTAAAACAGTGTGGTTTGCTTGAAGTGCATGGGGAATCTGCTCAGGAACAGGGGTGCAACCTTTTATTTTATTTAAAGTGAATTTGGTATTGTGGGATTACACCACCATAGGTTCGGCTTTGGAGGCTACAGTTTCAAGCTTAACTGAGTGAAAGTCACCTCTGCTACCTGCTTCAGAGTTAGTCTCTCTAGGAACACATAAAGACCAAAGGTAGTGACCACACAGACATTCACAAGTACAAGGTCTGGACTGCTTTACAAGTTTTATTAAAGTTACAATTAAAGTTATGATTACCCAACCATATAGAAATTCTATACAGATTTATGCACAAGTTACAAATATAGTTATACTCACACCCTTAACAACAATGTTAGGGTCTGATGGGTATCAGGCTTGATCATGAGCAGAGGGATGGTTCCTGCTGGAGTATCCCATAGGGAGTTAAATTTTCCCATTCTATGCATCCCCTTTTTATAATGTGATTCTGTCTATACCTACATTCTGAGCATGTCCATAAAAGTGTCAAGCCTCTTTTCTCTTATTGGTCTTTGTCCCCTGGAAATATAAGGGACCCCAATTTTCTATAGGCTGTGTAAGTTCCATTTATTCTCAGTAACATTGACTCACAACCTGTATCCCGTGGTTAAGACACATGTCGGAGACAGATGCACCTTTACAGTATTTTTATGATAAAATATTATTCTTCTGGGTAATATTTTGCAATCTTACCAGCTGGTACCTCTTTTCCCAAAATCTTAGGCCATTGGGTTATTTTCTGGTCACTTATGTAATCATTTCTTGGCTCCAAGGCCTAAAATAGGTAAGCTAAAGTCTTGCAGGCCTCAACCTACAGGTTCTTGCATTTCAGCTTGTCTTACTCATGTCTAATAAACTAAAATCATTGGCAACAAAGGCTAGTGCATTGTCCTCTTCACATCAAGGGGGAGGAGGGCGGACTGGGTAATAATCTTTACTGGTCAGGCTTTTGACCAGGGCAGGATGGTACAGTTCAGGGGTGCAAGGGTAGGGAGCTGTGGGGAATTGGCTAGAGCCTCTCTATTGTTCGTTCATGAGTGGCTGAGGAGAAGCATTCAGGTAACTGCAGCTGGATGTGTCCTGGCCTGCGTGAGTGTCTGTGTGAGTACACATCCTGGAGGGTATTGTAGCTTGTCACAGCAGTACAGTGTAAGAGGGAACCCAAGCTGATGAGACGGAGGGCTCAGTGGTACCCCAGATCCAAGTTGAACCCCAGGGTGGCCTATCACAACATCATCTTGCTTTTATTTTGAAAATAAATAAATTCAGGAAGAGAATTTAGTGAGCTTTTGATCAGCCTAACAGAATCTCGAGCACTAATTAAACTATTATCCTGCCATGTTTTTGTTTAGTTTGGAAATTTTGCTATGTGGAATCCCATGTAGAATTTTGAGGCAGGCAGATTATGTTATTAGAAAAAACACTTATTCACTCACTTGCAGAATCTATATTTAATAAAGGGTCCACTTTCTATCAGAGGCAACGTGTGACGGGGCATGTAGCAGATGTGAGACTCACCGGCACTGCGCCTGCTGCTGGTTGGGAATTAGCTCTTGTCCAGCCCAGAGCGCCTTCTGCAGGCTGGTGTGTAGCCTGCCTTAAAGCCCCCGTGTCCCTCCCAGACCCGTCTGCCCTTTACCTCGGGGTTCTGCCCTCCACAGTACCCCCGCTCTGGGTCTCCCCTCCCTGAGGAACCACCAACCCTCTATCCCCACGTTGCCTCAGTGGCTACTGCCAGTCACCATCTAGCCCCTGCTCACTGGGGAAAACTCCAGTCTGTAATGGAAACTCATCATTGGCAAGGGGGTTGGACCAGCTGCCGCTGCCTATCCCCGGGCTGCCCATCTGCAGCCCCAGTACCCTCTTAGGCCTTCCCCAAGGCCTCAGCCTGGGGAGTTGCCAGGATGGAGCTCCCCAGCTTCTTTGCCCTTCCCCAGCACTGCTCAGCGTCAGGTACCCTTGCTCCTCCAGGCAGCCAGGTCCTTCTCTCTCCAGAGAGAGAGAGAGAGACAGAGAGAGAGACAGAGACTCTGATCCAACTCCGACCTCAGCCCTTTTATCAGGGCCAGCTTTGGCCAGATTGGCAAAGCGGCCATAGTTGCAGCCACACCCAATCAGCCTACCTTTTTCAGGAGCAGGGCAACTGCCCCGCTACAGGGCATGCAGGGTCACATGCTCACATGGACTGAACATGTTCAGTAACATCTGCTGAAGCCGATGCCCTCACTGTGTCCCCCCTCTATTGGCAGACGTGGGTCATCTCTGCTTTCTATCAATACATTATTGTAACACAATTGACATATGCCTCCAGCCAGCTTTCAGGAGCTAAAACAGAGAATCTAGATTTTGGAGATTATCTATCACTACTTGGAATGAAATGGAATTCAACACAAATCTTTCTTTATATGACTGCATATACTTTCTCCTTTTGCTTAGGTTGGGATTTTTTAAACTGTCCTTTTTGCCTTTTCTTGTACATCTAATCATAGATATTAGAGTGCATTTTAGCATTGTTCCAGTGTTTTGTTGGCTGCCTGTTTATTTTTTTAATTAGATCAAATATCAAAATGCATGCAGACCAAGTTCTGCATCTCTGATGCTCTGTGGCCAAGGACACCAATAACGGAACTTCTATGTGGGATTTTCAGTAGGGCTGGTAGAAGTTGGATACATAAATGCTTTCTGAATGTTTTGGTTTTTTGTCCCTGTGTTTCTAGAATTATGCAGCAATGAATTCTGCAGTTCTGATGGCTACTATTAAAGCAACAATTGAGCAATACTGCTTCTTCTTGAACTTGCACCTGATTTGTTGGAAGTAAAGGAATGTTGTTGCTGTTAACTTTTCTTCAATTCTCATTTGCTGTGTAAGACTGATGCTTCTAATCAGAAATTTGTGAGATATTTTCTTCTGCTATTTTCCCCACTATTCTTATGGAGGCTGTTCAGAAAAACCCCATTCCTCTGGTCTCAAGTTGAGCACAGCCATTAAATAGTAAGCCTCAATTTTTCCTCATAAGGCTGCCTTAAGCTATAAGAAACCACTGGCCAGATGGAGGACGGAGGTCAGGAGGCAATAGGCTGATGTTCCAAAATCCATACAACGTATGTTTCCCCACAATCCAAGCAAGCTGGAAGAAAAAGAAACCCACAGCTATTACAACCCATCAGCTGTCTGCAGTGATCTCCTTGCCACATGAAAGATACTATACAATATGGTTAAAGGCTGTCCAGGAAGATTTGCATTGAAGAATGATCAGTGATAGTATTCTTGTTAGAGGGAGAGTGGCAGCATTCTACCTTGTGTCGATGACAAATGAATGGAAAGATCAATGTATATCTGAATTTAGCTGCCAATGCCCTGGTCCACCCTGATGCTGACTCACTTTCCTTTGTCTCTTCTCCATCTTTCAGTCTCCACCCTTGTTACACCCCACGACATCTGCAAACTCCGTTGACATTAGTGAGAGGGCTGTACAGTGATAAATGGGTGTTTTATGAGTGCTACATGGCTAGTATAAAGCACTAAGATCTGTGTCTACCCGGAGTTATTCATGGCGAACTGTGCTTTCAAGTTTGTATTATCTTTGAACATTTTGGACTGTAGCCATGCCCATTTTAAAGGCAGGTCCAAAGTCCTACTAGAATGGTCTCCTGTTGATTTCATCTGGAGTGCACATGACAGAAAGCTACATCATAAACATTCTGGATTGTGGATTGTCCCAAAAAAGACAAGATTTATGGGATGGGGGAAAAATTACCTTCTCAATGGATTGCATCTGTACTAGAAGGAGTTAAATACAGCCTGCCAATGAGTTCTGGGCGCAGTGCCATCTTGGGAACTCTGTGTGCAATAGCTAACAACAGTACAGTTCTCACATAATGGAGAAAATACAGCAGTTTTTGCAACAGTTGTCTTAGGAGCAGTTAATGTTCAGAAGAAAGGAAAAGAATAGGGAGGCAAACCTGATCAGAGATTGAGGGAATTGGGAAGACAAACTGGGCTGTAGCTCCCTGACTTAATCTGTCAGATGCAGGGGTTTATAACCACAAACATTGTGAGCAGGAAGTTACTTTGTGTCAGGACTAGTGCTTACATGGTAGGGCTATAATCAGCCATTATGGATGATACTGGTAATCTTGAAAGACACTCACTGTTAGGCAACCTCCAGTGCTGGTTGCTACTGTTCAGCAGAGAGCATAGGGTGGGACCTAAATGCTTACATAGCAAATTGCAGGCAATATTTTCAAAAACAGAACACTCAATTGTCAGAGTCCCTGGCACTTGGGCAAATCTCCATACATTTGCATAATTGAAATATTACAATGATTATTTAGCACATGCAAATAAGAATCCTGCATCCCAACTGGGATTATTACATTCTGCCAGTTTGCACTCAACCAATGTGGGTGTCATTTGCTGTCAGATTATGTGCATCTTCTGTTGAGGGGGTTCTGCAACAGCTTTGTCAGCCCAAATCCAAAAAAAGAAGGCCAGTTTTAGTCATGCAGAGGTCAGGTTTAGCTAATGAAAGATATGCCTTTTAAGGGATAAATTTGGTGATGTGGAAGCTGCCTACAAAGGGCGGGATGAATGTTATGGGAGGGCACTGGAGGGTTGTGGATGATATGAAGAAGAAGAACACTGCAGAGATGTTCAGAAGGCAGCAGCTGACTGAGCAGAGGCTGGAGAAAGGAGTTCAGACCAGACTGAGAGAGTCACATTGACTCTGAAGGAAGATAGTGACACTCCAAGCCATCCCCGTGGAAGCAATGTATGGGACAGGGCACTGCACCGGACACTGCTTTCATGAGTCAGTGGGCAGCATGTGTGTGCACAGGAACTATTTTAGGGCTCCAGAGCAATTTTGCACTGCATGCTATGGCCATGTCTTGATCTGGTGTAAATGAACATAATTCCAGAGACTTATGCCAATATACACCACTTGAGCATCTGTCTCTGCTATATTCCAATAGTCCCTCACCTTATGCCTTACTGCTCCACTGTTACACCATTGGAGACAGCTTAGCTTGAGTTCTGATTTTTCATGAAAAATTACCACCTCAGACACAGGCAGCTCATCCTCAACTGCTTTTTCCCTCCCTGCTACTGCCACCCACGTTTGAGCATCAGCCAAGATTCCTGCTTTGTATAGGTGTAAGCAGATGTTCAGCCCAGTTACTGGGGTCCTTGGACACATAACTGTTTGCCTCATCCTCTGAGGATGGGTTTTGTGACAGCTTCCTTTTATCCTTATTTTGCCAGAAACATCCAGGCTGGAGCATCCTACCAAGCCAGTATCAGCCAGCAAAAGTGAGGTCCTCCAAAGGGACTTACCATCTAGCCATGGAGGCATCTGTGGGGGATGACATGGGGATGAGTCATTGGAGCTATCTCCTGACACCTACAACCCTCCATCTGTCTGTGCAGGACCAATACCAGGAGCACCTAGGCCAGCAGGAACAGCCCAGCAGGGCCCAGAACCGTCTCCAAAAGGTTTAATGAACGCAGAGGAGATGCTGCTGTTCAGCAACTGTGAGCTCCTACAGGAAATGAAAGCAGTAAGGCAAAAGGCTGGTCCCAAAAGCAGCTGGCACTCATTAGGGAAATGGCGAATGGGACCCTTGTGAGTGCAGAGCATCAGAATGAGGTGGCCAGCTTCCTACACACTGCAGCAGAGCCCCTGGCTAGTGCGGCTGATTTCCTGATGAATTTTGCAAAAAAAAACCAACAACCCGACTTCCCTTAGCAAAGTCAGTCATCTGCTGACTCAGACAGATGATCTCAGTGCTGATTTACAAACTCCTTTCTTTGCATCCTCATCACAAAATGAACCCTAAACTTCAGCAGCAGTGGGCAAGCCAGCTTCCCCACTCCAGCCTGCAAGAGGTGTCTGCACATATCTGGGCAAGTGGAACTGTCCATGAGATCACGAAGATGCAGGGCAGACAGCTGCAGCTACAGAAATGAGCCCCTCTCATTCCCCTGGTCCCTTCTAAGGGCCTAATCCAAACCCCACCAAAGTCAACGGAAAGATCTCCCTACCCTCAATGACTTCAATGGGCTTTGGATCGGGCCATATACTTGTTGATGAGGTTGTACCCTTCACCCCACCACCATTCTTGTTGAGTCCTCTGCCCTTCTTCACTTTCTTGGACAAAGTACTTTTTTGCAGCATAGAACATTGTGTAGGCCAGTATCTACACATTGCTGCACTAGCTTTTTCCCTCCATTGGGAGGTCTCTTTGGGAGTTCCATACAGAGAACTTCTGCAGCCATAAGAAGAGCACTCCTGAGCCCAACCACATAGAAATGTCACGGATTGTTCTACCTTTTCAGTACATACATCCAACTATGTAACCCTCACCTAGTTACAAAATCTCTGCTGGGTGCCCAAATCCTTAAGTCTCGGCCACAATGCACAAAAATATAAGTGCCCACAATCAAGAGAGACTTCCAGTGGAGTCTTTCATTTGATTCCAGTAGGATTTGGATTGCCTCTCAAGTGTGCACATCCACTTTGCATGTAGTCCCACCTCTTGAAAATTCTTTAGAGAAATTGCTTTTACCTATGTATATGATCGAACACCTGTCTATCTATTAAGGCATCTAAGCAGCTGTTAAAATTGCAGCCAAACAATGGACAGACATCAGTCTCCTTTCTCCATACCTGGAAGCCAGACGCCTGTGTTGTATGTAAATTGTGTAGCCCTTTTTTCTCAGCAGAACATAAACTCAAGATAGTCTCTTACCTCAGACAACAGAAAAAAAGATCCCATTTGCCTCCAGCATAGGGAAGTTGGTTGCTGGGTTTTAGCTAGAAGCAGGACAGATCCAGATGATACCGAGCACTTTCCAGGAATAGAAATAGACCCATTGATACTGTTTGCAAGCTTCAGATGGCACAGCTTGCTTGCTCTCTCTAAGAGCAACAAACCCTTATTCCTGGTGGAAAATATCCTGTTCTTGGAAGAATTCTGAAAATTCTTGCAGAAGAGAGAGAAACACTTTCTTTGTTCTTCCTAATAGCCCTAATTCAGTCAGCTCTTGCATGCTGGTAATATATGTTTCTCTGAGGTGACCCAGCATCTGGCACCAACATCTTCTGTTACAATTGTTATAATGACAGCAAGGGATACATTTAAAAATGCAGCTCTTAATTTGCAGCCACAAGATGTGCCTATTGTGCTTGAGCCAAAGCCCCACTGACGTGATGTCAATAGGCTTTGGAGCAAGCCCATCATAAACAAATAAAGTGCATATGCATATGCAGGTGCAAAACAAATAGCTGCTCACATTCCTGGGTATTTTAGCTTGAAAATATCCCTTCTGAATTTGCAGACACATATTTTAAGCATTAAATTACGTATTTGCTCACTTACGTGTGGGTGGAGTATAGATGCCCACTTTTGCAACTTTTAAAATAAGTTGTATTTTTTTTGCTGTAAAATGGTACAAAACGCAGATGACTCAAGACAGGTTCATTAGAAACACAATACAGGTTTTGTCTTTATGAATAAAACTGATACAAAATCTACTGAGAAGTTATCTTTTTCAAACAGTCAGATACTACAGTGAATAATTTAGCTCTCGCCCCCCAAGTGTTGGAGGAATAGCTCTCCTGCTGAAATACAGACATGACAGAAGACATTTTTATCTCCTTTTTTGGATACATTGAAACATCTAGGCTAACTTTTAAAGGACTGGCAAAAGTTAGTGCTGAAAGAGGCAGTTTTCTAATAAAGGTTAAGGGCCACTTTTGGACAGTCTCTTAAGACAGACTGTGGCCTAACAGGTGTGGTCTCTTATACAGGTAATATGGGGTTTGTTTTGTAGGGAGGTAACTGGGAGTTTTCCCCTCCATCATCAGTTCAGAAATCATCAATAATTGGCCTTGTTTTCTTTTTTTTTTAAATCCACTTCTATTTGGATAAAAAAAAAAGATTTTTGGAAGGTGCCCAGAAGAGGACCCTGCCATGTGCACCCAGTAAATACAAGTCAGTTTATAATGATGATTAGTTCCTCTTTAGTATGCAGCTGCTCCACTCTGCTTTTCTCGAGAAAAAAAATGTAGGCCTGTTTGACTGACAGCCAGCTAGTTGCCATACAGTTCACAATTCACATTTACAAGCAATACAATACTAAAAACTTCAACAATATTAACATGCATTTTACTACCAACTAAATTAACTTTAAGTTCCCATTAATAGCTGTTATTAAAATGAATCTAATCCACATGTTTTTTAGTTGCTGACACAGAACCCTTCTCTAGTACAATTCCCGCCCTTAAATACATTTTTGCTTTCTTTGCCTTTTAATAAAAAAATCAGAAAGGCACAAATTGTACATTTCCTTACCTAATGTAAACACAAAAGACTTTTGCTTTAGAAACCAATGTAGGAGAACAGCTGTGCTGCTGATCTGCTCAGAACTCCTATTGAGTCTGCAGCTGCTTCTCTCTGTCCTCAGAAAGCTTGTGCAGGCTGGCTTGACTGGCAGCCAGCTAGATAACAAAATGGAAGAGAAGAGCAGACACAGACCTAAGTCAGAAGTACCTTAAAGCTATGAAAACCAATGCTCCAGATTCATATTTTAATCTTGAGCTGTGAAAATCCTGTAGTCAAAAACCTGAAATCTCTTCCAAGTAATCTTGAACCTCTGTCCCAGGTTTCACGCAAAACCAAAAGGAACTAAATAAAACCAGAAATTCCACACAGCTCCTCTTAGTTGTGTGACCAGTCACGCCAGTAGGAAAGCAGGTTATTCTGCACCAATGGACTTTTACACAGCAATGAATTGTAAAGTTGAAATAGAACATTTTCAGATATTATTTTTATTTTCTCCACATGATCTCTCAGATTCTAGCTTGACTAGAATATTTAGTTCAATGTTAGGAGAAACCCATGAGAAATCACTACAGCACTTTCGACTAGTTCCAGTCTAAAGGACAAATTTCATACGTCAAATAGGATACTATAGTATCTTCTTCCCCACTCCAGTCCACCAGTAAGCTATCTCTGTAGTCATATTCAGAACAAAGCCACCTCAGTGATACAGTAGTCAAGTCTCAGTCCTCTTTCCATGGCAATTTTGACAATGTGTATAATTTTTTATTTAAAGTGATGTCGTTTGCACAGGCAGGTTTCCTTATATATTTGCAATGATATTATAATGCCAACACATACTCATGAACATAAGGCTTGATATTGTAATTCCCTCCTAACAGCATGTACCGCATGGCTTCTCCATTGGTCAGAAGACAGCAGCACATTTGTTAGCTGGCTTGATCAACCATGGGCATATTTAGCCCACCCTGTTGTTTTTGTGATCTCTGTCTAAAAATGGGAGGTGGACCTTAAGTTGGTCCAGTTGGTATTTAAATCCTTAAATAGTGAGGTTTCTGGCTATATTTCAACATCATGCTGATGGATATATGCACCTTAGAACCATGTGGGGATCCATCATCATGACTTCGATCAGCACTGGCACTAGGACCTTTTCAATGGTTGGCCCTAGGATGTGGAACTTGTTCACACATGACACCTGTCTCAGTTTCTCAGGCCTACCTTTTAAAATTACACCTCAATATTGATTTAACTCCCCACTAAAAGCTCCCTATATTTTTTTCCTTTCTCCCAATCCACATCCCTTTAGTACTGATCCCCTTGATTAGTTTTATTTGTTTGAATTTTAATTAAGGAATTTTATTATTGCCCAAAAGGAGGGCAAGCTGCCAATGACTATTAAACATGTTGTGGTCCAGCCCTTACTCAAGAAACTCAATATTAACTAAATTGCCAATGAGGCCTGGCCTTACATATTTTGGTGCCCTAGGCAAGAAAAGACCTCCCCCCCCCCCCCCCCAAACACTGAAAAGAAAAAGGGAGTGTCAATAGTATTTTTATGTATGTGTGTATTTGTGAGTGAATGTACACACACACACATGGATAGAATTTATGCTACATATGATATGTGGCAGTAATATCAATGGGATTAGGCAGGTTTGACCAACTCACCTAATCTTTGTTTGCTCATTCATCTCCCTTGGAGCTTACTCTAAACATGTAGGACTACTAAGGAGCTTCAAAAAGCTGCCATATTTTTTCATCCACCTGACTGAGAAACGCTTTCTATATTCCTTCACCAATGTGGAAGACTCTGCCCAAGAACCAGGTTGGGTAATAGTCAGCCACACACTAGTTTTAGATATACAAAATATTCATGACTTTTCAGCCTGTTAATATGCAGCCCTGAAGGTTTAGAAATGGGAGCTTTATATGATTGGAAAGAGCTTTCCAATGGGAGACAAAGTCCCTAGCCCTGGAAGGAAAAAAATTAATGAATTGTAGAAGCATGGCATTTTTTAAGGTATGGACAATCTAATTTAGGTGCGGTTTTAGTGGTGTTATGGCTCCCTCAGAGCCCTGTATAATTGGACTCTTGTATAGCTGCCATGTCCGCAGGTTCAGCCGATCGTGGCTCCCACTGATTGTGGTTCGCTGCTCCAGGCCAATGGAAGCTGCTGGTAGCGGCGGCCAGTATGTCCCTCGGTCTGCGCCGCTTCCCGCAATCCCCATTGGCCTGGAGCAGCGAACTGCGGCCAGTGGGAACCGTGATTGGCCGAACCTGCCGACGCCGCAGGTAAACAAACCAGCCCAGCCCGCCAAGGGCTTTCGCTGCACAAGCGGCGGAACAAGTTTGGGAACCACTGCTGTATAGAAAAGCACCTATTTTTGAAGATGAAGGCATACAAAAAAATAGTCCCACCAGAATATTTTAAATTTATCTAAAATTCCTAAAATATTTTCTCTGCAACATATGAACATATGAGGTATGTGCAGAATTCCTGATTATGCGATATGGTATAAAGACAGCGCTTAGGTCCCAATCCAGCTAAGCACTTAAGCACATATGTAACTTTAAGTACATGAGTGGTGTCACTAAAACCAGCGTGAATGCCACAGTGAAGTGAACTGAAGTCCATGGGAATGCTCACATGTTTTTACTAACACACATGCTTAACTGTTGTGTTGGATCAGTGCTTCATTTTAGATTTACCTGCATAACTTACTTCAGAATGCTATGGGTGTAATCCTGACCCCAATCAATGGGAAAATTCCCATTGATTTCTACAGGGCCAGGATTTGCCTACAGACTTCTCTCTTTTCCATCACAGTCATATCAAAAAAAGAAAAGAAAAAAAGAAAAAAAAATCAAAATAAAACACCACAGGAAAACATCAGCTATATTATTAGCCCGACCAATTCACACTGCACCTGCTGCACTTCCCAAAATGTATATTTTTGGAACATATTTATGTATACTCATTTTTTCTCTTTGGATCAGTTTTCCATGAAGATGCAGGAAGTCAAGGATTCCATAACTGAGTTTTTAACAAAGGAACTTGAACAATCTGTGTATTAAGCCAATATTTTAAATTTTAGTCCTTGTAGAAAATTTTTTAAATGCTGCTAATGGATATTTTATATTGTTGCTTTTTTAATTAGAACAAAGCAATAAAAACAAGTATTTAGTCTGCATTAATCTAGTTGAATATAGTTACATCCTTTACACATTTTGCCTGTATGTTGTTAAATATCAGCCTACTCTCTGTGCTGGGAATTGTGCTGTAATTTCATCAATGTAACTCCTCATTCTCTTAACATTTTTGAGCTGGGATTACAACATATATCTTGTTGGGAGTAAGGGATCCAAAAGCAAACCAGACAATCCTCACTTAGAGATTTTTGGTTTTATTGATTCAGTCTCCCAGTGCCTGTAACATGACAAATATGTGGAAACTTGAAAATGGTATCTTGTTTGCACGGCTATGCAGCTGCCAAAACAGCTGCCATTTCAATTTTTGAAAAGGAAACAAGGGCCTCTTATCTAACATGGTAGAAAAATAAACCTCTCCTTACATTCACTTTTAATATGTCTCAAATGTGTTCAATGACAAAGATGCAGCAATATTTTAGCTAAAACAGATATCATCCCATGTGTTTAGGAGATGAAGCGGAACAACTTTTTAAATAGCTAATTTATTTTCCTGTGTTCTAACATTTTTGTATATCAAGATGCTGAGGAATGTAGGACTATATAGACCTGGAGTCCTTCCAAAAAAACATGAATAAAAAAAGAACTGCATCCTTTCTGTTCTGCAGCTATCATAAACAGGTGGGAAGGAACCAAGATGTTCCAATCCTGTTGAATGCTGTGAACACTTCTTGCAAGGGGCTGAATAGAGCTGGTCAAAACTCGAAGAATTTCTGTTCTGCGGGAAATGCCAACATTTCAGAATTTCCTTTTGTCCCACAAAAAGAAATTTCTGAAAAACTTTGTTTCTGAAATTTCAGAATGACTCTACTGAAATGAAACTATTCTGTAAGGTTGAAGTGTTTCATTTTGACTTATATACAGTATAATTTATAGTCAAAATGCTAGTCAAAACAAAATATTTTAACCTTATTGAAACTAAATGTTTTGATATTTTTCATCAAAAATTGACAAAATCAGTTGATTCTTGTGAAACATTTTGATTTCGTTGAATCAATATTTTCAGATGGAAAAACTTTCCCTCAGATAATTTCTGACTAGCTGTAGTGCAGTTAGTGCAGTTTTCAGCTGACAGTGGTAGTTCAGGGGGACACTTGTCCAAAGGTTGCAGGATAAGACCTTCAGGATAAACCCATATCCTCTGCTGTTTGGGTTTGCTAGGAAGGGAAGAACACACAAGGAGCCTTTTCGCTACAGTACACCTATGGAGCTGGAGAACAGGATGGTTACCTAATCTTCAACCTAGTGTTAGGCTTAGGGCGAGTTTAGGGTGACCAGATGTCCTGATTTTATAGGGACAGTCCTGATTTTTGGGTCTTTTTCTTATATAGGCTCCTATTATCCCCCACGCCCTGTCCCGATATTTCATACTTGCTGTCTGGTCACCCTAGGCGAGTTACTACCGCTGCCAGTGCTGCCAATTCCAAGGGAATATGGTCGCTGGTTTGAGGGCTTTACCAGGCCACCAGCATGTATGGTGTAGATGTGGGCCACATGCTGCTCATCTCTGGAGGAGCAGTAAACAGTGCCCTAGCACATGTTCCCCCGTTGCTTGTGTTGAGCCATCCTGCTTTGCACCAGCAGGATAGCTCTGAAAACAACCCATTCCATTCCCCACAGCCTTTGCATTTCTTCAGAAAGTAAGGGCAGGATTTCGGCCTTACTACTCAGTCCACAAAGAAAACTGTCATGGTAGAGTAGAGGTTATGTATGGAACCTTTCTTCATTGGGAGCTCTCTGGAATATGCTAAATCTCCTTGACACACGGGAAGTTAGCATTTATGGACTCTGATTGTGATCTCATTCTCATTTTACACTTACACTGGTGAGAGCAGCTGTTTGTTTATTATTAAATAAAATGTTCTCTTTGTAAATAGTTAAAATAACCAAACTAATTATAATCAAAATGAAATAATAAATTAATAAATAATAGTATTGTAAACCAAAGCCATCCATTTAAATCCAAAACTGCAGAGCTGTACCTTTACTTACTTACATGATAGTCTCTTCGGGCAGAAACCATTTTTTTTTATTATGTGTGTATTCAGAACCTTGCAAAATGCTGCTTCAGTCCCTGCTTGGGGCCTCTAACTACTACCATCATACAAATAATAAATAAGACCACAACCAGCTGGACAACAGGCATAGCATGTTGTCAGTTAAGTTTCAGTACGCTTCATATCCTAGAACAAAATGTCCGCAATGTACATCATGATGTTGGCCACAGGGGAATTTAATAGGGAATAGTATCCAATCCCTCCCCCGCCCCATTTTCAAAAGAGAAAGATACCTTTTACATTTCCATGAAAGCAAAAAGCATCTTCAGTATCTGAATCTATTGTCTGTGCTTTTTTCAGAACGATGACCTAATCTGGTGTCCTGTCATTGTTCTGGCAGTTGACTGGCAGAACATGAAACAACAAATATGTTAAATTTGAGCGGTTTCCTGCAATGTTATTCTATCAAACTGGCAATTTCCGAAAGGATTTGGAATGGAGCTTGCAATTCCTTAGACACCAGGGAGGTCCAACAATGGCTGCCAAGATGGTCTGCAGCTCAAGCTGGTCCTAATATCTGAGCACATAAAAACATTCCATTTACTCCGATTTATTTTTAGGCCTAATCTCAAGCAGATTTTAGAGACTTTCTGAGTGGCTGCACTGCTCGGCAGTTAGCATGTTAGAACAGAAAGGATTTTCTGGTATTTTAACATGTTGTGTTGCATGGGAAATCTACAGATTGTTTTCTCAAAATTTTAATTCTTGCCAATGAAATTTTAATTGAAAAGGTAAAACCACACCAACAGGAGGAACAAGTTGAAACCAAAGCATACATGCCACAAATGAAGACAGGATGCCAAGTAGGATTCTATATATGTATAATAATGTACTTTATCCCTACAGCATGTATTTCACTTGTCTTTCATTATCTTCAACAAATCATGATGATTCCAAGACGGTGGTAGCTTGGGAAGAATCTGTGATTTGATTGTGGTTTGGCATCAGTCAAATTGCACATTCTCAATAAGATCAAATTGGAAAACTAATGCCACAGGCGATAATATTGTATTCCAGGCCTCAGAGCCAGGGCAGCATGCAGTGAAGTACTGACTTGAGGCTGAATATCTATGAGTCCTGAGGATTTATGAAACTAAGCTCTAAAACCTTAATGGGTTAGCATAACCTGTCATGTGCTATTTTAGAGTGCCGCGAGCTGACATCTACCTACCAGATTCTGTGACTACTTGTGTGCTATTTCTTTTATATGAACCTATTGGGAACTATTCCTATTCCTTCACCTATGTGCTACTTGTGTTTTTAATGGGATATCTGCATATATTTTAATCCTTGCTGTTTTAACTGTGGTTCATTTGCTCTTTCCCCCATCTCCCCCTTCTTTCCTTTTGGTGTAATGTTTAGAATTTGCAATAATTACATTGAAATACACATGATCATGGAGACTCACTCGAATGATTACATGAGACCTACACTATATTTGGAGAGAAGCTGAAACAGGGTACCTTGAAAAAACAACAACAACGAGTAGCATGCTTTTCCTGTCTATCTGCCTTTGCTGATTTATTTATATTATTAAAATGATTTAGTAGGGTTACACTTGGAAATAATTGTTCCTATAACACAGAAGCGGAGATGGAGTGGTCATTCTCCTCACACACTTCTCTTGGCTCTCTTCAGATATCTGAACTTGGCCTTCCTCCATTTCTTGTATACTTCTAAGCTAACCTAACCCCCTTCCCCAAATTCTTACTGCGTAGATTCCTGAGCTTCAAACCCTCTCTGCACTTCGCACTGCCTCCCCACTGAGTTCTGATCCTCTTCCTCCATCTGCCTTCTGCTGGCTCTCCCTACACAAAGGCCTCCCTCCATTCAAAGTACTTCTCTCCTAACTGATGTATGGCTTCCATTCAGTCACTGTGGCTATATCTACCCTTCAATTACAAACCCGCAGCTGGCTTGTGCCAGTTGACTTGGGCTAAGGGCATGTATAATTGCAGTGTAGATATTTGGGCTCAGGCTGGAGCCCAGCTATAGAACCCTGTGAGGTGGGAGGGTCCCAGAGCATGGGCTGCAGCCTGAGCCCAAAGGTCTACATCACAATTAAACAGCTCCTTTGCCCAAGCCCCCTAAGCGCAAGTCAGTTGGAACAGGCTGGCCGCAGGTGTCTAATTGCAGGGTACACATACTCTCTAACACACAGACATCCTAGCCCTCTTCATTCATTACCCCCCCCACACACACACTCACCTGCACATGTCTGAAGTGCTCCCCACAAAAAAAAAAAAAAAAAAAAAGAGGAAAATCTGTCACATTCTTATTTTGTCTTCACATTTACCAATGAAACCACCAAACAAAATGATTCCCAGGATAGCACCATCTGTGGTCAGATTTGGGAAATTATTTTTTTCTTTGATGAGATCTACAACCTGCTGAAAATAGGGCTACATAAGGGAACTGGCATCTCACCATATATGTAGTGGAGCTGCTAACTCCTTTGATGACTTGGCATTTCATAGAGTTTAAGGCCCAAAGGGACCATTAGATCATCTAGTCTGACCACCTATGTATCACAGCCCATTACATTTCACCTAAATCCCTCTATGTCAGCGGTTCTCAACCCATGGGCCGCATGCAGCCCAATTAGCCCACAGCTGCAGCCCAGGTTTTTTTTTATTATTATTAAAGTTCAGCTGTGTGCTAAAGGCCACAGGCTCCTGGCTGCCCTGCCGTGTGGCAAGCTCTGGGCTGCCAGCTCCCAGCTGGGCTACCCTGCTGCACGGCAGGCTCAGGGTTCCGGGTTCCCAGTTGTCCTGCCACACAGCGGGGTCTGGGCTGCCGGCTACTACTGGCCCCGCGTGGCAGGGTTCGGGGTCCAGACAGTCGGCTTCCACCTGGCCCCCCGCAGTGGGGTCTGGGGTTCGGGGATCCTAGTGCTCCCCACCTGGCCCTCCACAGTGGGGGTCGGGGTCCCTGCCCCACACCCCACACCCAGCTCTCCGCTCCTGACCCACTCTGTGGAGGGGTCTCTGGGCAGAGGGTGCTGAACATAGGGGTTTGTGGGGAGCACAGTGGTTCTCAACCTGCAGCCCAGCTAACACTTTGTGGGCCACATATGCAGCCCACAATGATAAATAGGTTGAGACCCACTGCTCTGTGTTGAGCCCAATGATTTAGTTAGACCAAAGCCCCTCAGTCCTCACAGGGTTAAACTGTTGTGCCATTGACAGAGAATGTGAGAGATTGATTAAGTGGGATGTGCCCAGATGATCCTAACAGGTGATCCACACTCTACACTCCATGCTGCAGACATAGGTGAAAACCCACCAAGGTCTTTGGCCTGGGGGAAAATTCCTTCCTGACCTCAGATCTGGCAATCAGTTTAACCCTGAGCATGTGAGGGAGACATACTAGCCAGGCAAGTGCAGCGATTGGGAGGGGGCATAGGAGTGTGTTGTCCCCCCAAACTGGACACATCACAGAGGCGAAACATGGGGGATGCCCAGATTTCTCCCTTGTATTTGGCCCTGCTTCCTTCCCTGCGAAGGAACGTTCAGAGGTGGGGGGCGGGTAAGTGGTGACACCAAGTGCTCTGTGCATCCAGATCAGTTTCCCCACATGGGCTGTCTGAGGGGAGGGCAGGAGAGCAGCTCTTGACCCTCACAGCAGATTCCAGCTTGGGGCCGTTTCAATTTTACTAGGCTATAAAATAAGAGACTTGCCCCAGAAACACAGTGAGCTAGACATAGGGGCCACATTCTAATCAGCACCGGTAACATTCTAGCAAGTGAACATAAGATCTGAGCTGCTTCCCAAGCATCTGTGCAGTGTGTAGCATTGACTTTGTCAAGCCCAGGTGAGTGACAAAGTGAATAGGGAAGGTTAAATGTGAGTGGAATGTGCTTAGGCAGATGGGCAAAGGGGACAGGCTTTAGTGATGGATTTGTTTGATGTGTGCATTGCATGTTTATATATCTCTAAAACCAGGGAGACATGATTCATAGTTACGTGAAAGTTCTTAGTTCTGTTTATTCAAGAATTTGATTTTTTGCTAATGTTGATTTTTATGTGGTAGCTGGTAACCACGGGAAATACTTAAGTTAAAACAAAATTAAGGTTTATAAAATAATGAACGTAAACTGTATTTTTGATTTCAAGTACACTGTAATGTAAGTAACCACTAACAATCGGTAAATCCAGAAGTTAGACCTATACCTATTATTAATCGTATTAAGCCCCTTGCCCTGTCTCGCCCCAAATATAGAAGTTAAACTATGCCTGTTTGCCAGAAGCTGGGAATGGGTGACAGCAGATGAATTACTTGATGATTACCTGTTCTGTCCGTTCCTTCTGAAGCACCTGGCATTGGCCACTGTCGGAAGACAAGATACTGGGCTAGATGGACCTTTGGTCTGACCCAGTATGGCCATTCTTATGTTCTTATGTGAGGCTTCTCTGTACCACCTCAGAGCACTGGTCCACCCCATTCAGTGTCCTGTCTCTAGCTGTCACCAGTCTCTGGTGCTTCACTGGTTATAGTGCTCTTTCACTTCCCAAGAGTGAACGGAATCTTCCTATTCCCAGCCAAAGCAAATCTAAAGCCCCAGCTCCAGTGGAAATCACTAAAAAAAATAAAATACAATACAATAAAAAATGTGGGGAGGGATAGCTCAGTGGTTTGCCCATTGGCCTGCTAAACCCAGGGTTGTGAGTTCAATCCTTGAGGGGACCACTTAGGGAGCTGGGGCAAAATCAGTACTTGGTCCTGCTAGTGAAGGCAGAGGGCTAGACTCAATGACCTTCCAGTTCTAGGCAATAGGATATCTCCATTCATTTATTTTAGTTATTTAGTAATCCCTGAGGATTTCCTGATATCTTACTAGACATCATCATAGTAAAACTGCATTATACCTTCCAATACTGGCCCCACAGAAAAGAAACTCATAGAAACTGATGAAACCTCAGGGAACATAAAGAAAGTATAATACTATAGCAGTATCAAAGCAATTTGCAAGGAAAACAATCCTAAAGAATCCATTTTATGGCTTTTTCAGAAAATTATTTAGGGTTTTGGTCAAGACCCACTAAGAGAAGTTTGTGAAACAATTTCCCTTCTAATCTGCTCTTCTGCAATAGAGCATCTATATCTGAAACTTCCCCCCCTTTTAGTTAAAATGTTTCAAGGCTGATCTCTACCTAAATGTCAGAAATGCTGACCAAAACTGGTTAAACTACCTGGGAGTATGAGGAGAGTTAAAAAAAATACACTCCCTATATTTTAAAAATTGCAGTTAGTTTGAACTGTACATTAAAAATGGCTGAGGGTAGAAAGTTGAAATTTGACATGAAGAACGTTCTAGAGAATATTGGTTTTGATTTAATGAAGTGGAGAGCCTGTGAAAGCCACACTTTGCACATGCTCAGTGCATTTTGCATGAGTGTTTTGCTATGCTTGTGAAATGTGCAACTAAGGTCACTCTGCATACCCACACACACAACTTGGTTAACACACAATACTGCTGTGTTATTCTCATCTGGTTAAAGGAGCCATTTCCAAATGTTTCAGGGAAATGAAGGGCCTGGAAAAAAGAGCTTCCTGCAACAATTCGTATAAGAATGTTGGCTTATTCTAGAGCAGTGTTTCCCAAACTTGGGACGCCGCTTGTGTAGGGAAAGCCCCTGGCGGGCCAGGCCGGTTTGTTCACTTGCCGCGTCCGCAGGTCTGGCAATCGCAGCTCCCACTGGCCATGATTCGCTGCTTCAGGCCAACGGGGGCTGCGGGAAGCAGTGCGGGCCGAGGGACGTGCTGGCCGCCACTTCCAGCAGCCCCCATTGGCCTGAAAGCAGCGAACCGCGGCCAGTGGGAGCCGCAATCGGCCGGACCTGCGGACGCGGCAGGTAAACAAACCTGCCCAGCCCGCCAGGGGTTTTCCCTACACGAGCGGCATCCCAAGTTTGGGAAACACTGTTCTAGAGGGATGTGGACATGGCTGGGAACCAAGAGGTCCTGAGTTGTGTTTCTACCTCTTGTATTGATTAGTCTTCTTGAAACTCCATCCTTTAAAATCCGTATTTGACAAAGCCTCACAGCATTCTAGGAAGGCGGCAAATATAATTACTCCAATTTTACAGATGGCGTAATGAAGGCACAGAGAGCATGCTAAGGCTCAAAGTACCATGAGAAATTGTGGCAGCTCTAGTAACAAAACCCAGGTTCCTGTTATGACAGAGCCCAAACTTATCCACTAGACAACACTGCATCTCAGAAAAAAAGTACTTTAAGTCAGAGACTCAGGTGTGCCTGAATTCTGCTCAGTGTGCCTGGGGAAGAGACTTTTTTCTCCCTCTGCCTCCCCTAGTGGTTCAGTCTCAATCCACATCAAAGCAGCCCCTATCCCTAGCACCTCCTTGGAACACCCACTATGCCAGGGGCAGAAGCGAGTGACGTTGGACTCAGCTATGCCAGCTTTATGTTACCTGGAATTCCCCTTTTTGATGAGGGGAGGAAGAGTATGCTGTCTAATCAGGGATGTATGTACAGTGAGTAGCAGTATCCACAGTAAGTATGGCTAGTTGGTATTAGTATTTACTATTATTATTATGTGCCCATGGACGAGCAGCGAGAGCCATGTAGGGGAGAAACAATATATTATATGTCTGCTGCCTTCCACAGTGTACAAACAGAACAGAAGCAAAAAGGTTGAGAATATTTGGCATAAATAGATTTTGTAATGAGAGAATAAAAGGGAATTTAGAAACAAAAGGAGATGGAAGGTACCCATATTATTAATTGGACTTTCAACTGCTGTTGGTGGACAGATTAGTGGTCCAAGCAATATGTGTGAAATATTTTTTCTCTCTCTAGAAGTACAGGGTACAACCATTATTATTATTAGATATTTGTAGTAGTGGAGTAGCACCACTAAAAACGAAAGGGTACATTTTCTTCGGAACCCAGAAGTTCTGAGTCAAGGGAAGCTGGGTTTGATGGCCTCTGTGAAGGATGGCAGGATCCCAGCGGTGTGTAGGCAATTAGTTTCAGATTATGGAATTTTACACACATGGTGTTTTTTTGCCAGAAGACTTCGCCGTCTCCCCTTCCTCCACTTTTTCTTTTTTTAAAAAAATCTAGGAAATTCCATGTAAAAAGTGGCCCAAAGAAAACATAAAGGTTAAGTACACACAGAATCAAGAGGTGCCAAAGTTATGGTTGTAAATAGTTAAATAATAATAATATAGTATTTGATGACTAAAAATGTAAAACAAAATGTTTTACAATATTTTCCTCCTTTACTTTTTTGTCAGTCCTGTACTTCCTATTGCTTTATATGCTTGATCTAGCAAGTTCTTAAAGAAAAAACAGACCCATGTATATATTTATGGGAAAACAATAATGTATTTGTAATTTTGAACATTATTTCTTCTGCTAGGGCTCGATCCTACAAGGTGCTGAACATCCTCAACTCCCAGTGGAGTCAGCAAACATTGAAGGTCCTCAGCATTTTGCAGGATTGTACCATTGCTGATTTTACACCTCATAATCAGTTTTTCTTAAATGTATTTACACAAATCCTTCAGCTTATTTTTAAAGTTCAGGGAGAGAGGGAGAAGAGAGGAAGAAATGATGAGGAAAAGAAATATATGTTTAATCTTAGATATTAAAAACTGTGGATGACAAAATTGCAACATGTTTGTGCCTATCAGGAACAAATACTCAGAGCCATACTGCACCAGCAAATGATGCAAGTTCGGTGACCCTACCATTAATAGAGGTCTTTTAAGTGTCAACAATGTCGTCAGTTGGTCTACATCTGTTGGACAGAATCTTATAGTCCATCAAGCTTTATTAATTTCCTAGGATTAAAGGAATAATTACTGTGTGGCTGTGTGCTGAAAACAGGGTTCTACTACTAGTTATGGTGCAGCAGTCTATTAGCAGTTAGCTGAAGAGTTACAATAACGAAATATTCTCATGGACTCTGAATTTTAACTCTATTTTAGCCTAACTTTAAGAGAAGGGAGAGTACCTTGTCCTTTACCCTATAAAGGAGACAAGTGAAATTCTGGAGAGTGGGACATGTACAGAGGTTACTGTCACATTGTCTGGAGTAGGCTCACAACCATATGTGCCAGCCTCAGGGCAGACTGTCAAAAAGCAGTGCACAGACCCCAAACTGGTTGTATGTTCTATAATTAGATTTCACCAGCCCAATAACAATTGTGAACTCCTAAAGCACTTTAACAGTTCTACCAGGGAGTCACAGATAGTCCTCTTGTGCATTCCAGTCTATCTTGCCACCCAGCTAAGCTGGAGTAGGTGATTGATGGTCACTTTACACCAAAAAACACAACAATATTCAAGTTACTCCCAGTCCCAAAGGTCCAGTCACTTACCTCAGGTCAATTGTACTAAGATCTCAAACCACAGACAACACTTGTAGTCAATCCTGTAATAAACTAACCAAGGATTTATTCACTAGGAAAAAGAAATGAGAGTTATTTATATGGTTAAATGAGGAAACATATACACACAATTGAGTTAGAATCTTAGATTTAAAAAGGTAATATAAGCTTCTATAATAAGCAACTCCTTTAAGGCTGACCCATGCAAAGCAGCATGTGGATCTCTTGCTAATGTTTTGGAATCTTTGCCCATCAGAGTCCAGAGAGCATAAAAGATCCAGTCAAGGATTTTTATCCCGACTCCCTCACCCCAAATTCCAAGCTGATGGGAGGAGCTGCTGCACAGGCCTCCCCTTCCTGGAGGGAAGTGTGGAATGCAATCAACAAGGTCTCTGTCCTTTGATGCTATGCAATGCCTCATTTGCCTTCAACGGGTCATCTTGTGCGCAGGACGAGCACTTCACTTTAATTAATGCTTCTTTTCCTGTCTGATGAGTTACACAGTGACAGAGCTTACAGTGCAAACACTCAATATAACTTTATACCATAGGATACAGATACTATAAGTTGGATTAATACATACAGCATTCTACAAGCATTCCATAAAGTCTAAACACTAAATGTATTCTTATAAATGCACAGTAAACCTGTAGAACTCGTTGCAAGAGGATGTTGTGAAGGCCAAGACTATAACAGGGTTCAAAAAAGAGCTAAATAAATTCATGGAGGACAGGTCCATCAATGGCTATTAGCCAGCATGGGCAGGGATGGTGTCCCTAGCCTCTGTTTGCCAGAAGCTGGGAATGGGCGACAGGGGATGGATCACTTGATGATTACCTGTTCTGTTCATTCCATCTGAAGCACCTGGCATTGACCCCTGTCAGAAGACAGGATACTGGGATACTTTTGGTCTGACCCAGTATGGCTATTCTTATGTTCTTATGAACACTAATATCTATTTAACTATACCACAGATGAGCCAGACTGGTTCCTAGCTATGCATTTGTCGGTGTTCAGTGAGGTCCTGGGCTTTTGTCATGAACTGGCACCTGGTCTGCCAGCATCAGAGTGATCAAACCAGATATAGTGGAAGGAAATTATGTATAGTAAAATGTCCAGGGCTTCTGGTGACAAAAGAGTAATCTTAACAGTTAACAGATTGTACTTGATACAGTAGATCACACAATATTTTACAGGGAAATCTTTTATATTAAATGTATATACATTTTGTCCTTCTCTGTTTGTTATAGTATTGCTGCTGCAGAAAAAAGAAATGGTGGTTGTTTATTAGGACATATATTTAAGGGAGTGGGCATTCCCTGGAGATTAATGAATAGCTGTCAAGAGGTGAGGCCTGAGACATATCAGTACTTTAGGCATTGGTTTCCCATCTACATACAGAAGAATTTTTTCATGCATTGATTTTGTGTTTATGAATTTAGCGCTGTGGGAATGTGATGTACTCACAACTCTGTAGACTAAATTCCTTGCTTTATTCATAGAAGAGGTACAGCAAAGGCAGCCAGCTTCCCACACTACACTACATCCACTCCCTATTTGCACTGTGGAGACCCAACTCTAGAGCCAAGAAGATAGGTCAGGCCTGGTCTACACTTAAAAGTTTTGCCAGCATAGCTATGTCAGTTAGGTCTATTAAAAAAATCATACCCCTAATTGACATAGTTATGGTCCCAAAAGCCCTAGTATAGAAATAGTTATACCAACTAAAAGTTTTTTTGGCTCATATAACTTATTTCATTCAGGGAACTGGATTAAACTATTCCAGCAAAAGGACTCTTGTTTTTATAAACTATGTCTCCACTAGGCGAGTTCGCCGGTATTCAGCTATACTGGCAAAACCTTCCTTGGGGAGACAGGCCACAGTCTCCATGCCCATGCTCTTTCATCTGAGGCTGCTGACAAGAGTGCCTTTGTAATATAGATGTGTGTCCACTACTAGAGACTATCAACTGATTTCACATAGGCCACTGAAGAACCATCAGATGGTACCAATTTCTGTCTGTTACCCTGCCACCTTGGTACTCAATCCTGGCAGGTGATGAGTGTCTCTCAGGATCAGGTTGTTACTCAGGTAAATTTCCTCTTTGATTTTAATTAGGATTTCTGCCTCTGTTAGAAATGCAGGACCAGATTTAGCCCCAAAAATGAAAGGTTGAGTACTGTGGGCCAAATCCTGCTCAGTTTACTCATGCAAAACTCCCATTCACCCAAGGGAAGGCAGATGTAATTTCCACCCATAGCTCTGTTGGAGCTCCAGCAGCAGAGGTTCACGGCAAAGATGAATTAGCAAACACCATCTGCCTAACCCTGGCCCCAACATCCCTCGCCACATTCCTTGCCAGGCTTGTACTGCTGTCTTTTGTTTTCTGGAAACTGATCACAGGACCCCGCCCCCCAATGGAGGGGAGATTGCAGGTACCTTGAGAACAGGATAACTGACTCCTTCAAGCACCTATCTATAATGTGAAGGGAATAAGCTACAATGTCATGTGTGGCTTCAATCAGAATAACATATGCTGGAAGCGTCATGCTGGCAGTACTAAAATGCCGTCAGAATTTCTAAAAAATATAGATGGGAATTTCCTAACTAAAAAAATGTTGCATCCAACATAGGAGAATTCCTATATTAGCCCTTGTCCTGACATATAAAGAGGAACTGATCACAGACCCAGGACTTGTAGAAAATTGATAAGGGAAGCAAAAATGAGAAAATTAATGGTAGCTTAGGTACATTACATTTGTTTTGTGCAAATCAGTAATATATACATTTGGTGCTTTAGAAGTGCTCACTTCACAAAGCTGAAAGCAATTATGAGCCTGATCAGTTGGGAGAAAGAATTTAAACAGAAAAGTTTGAACGATAATTGGAAATTGTTTTACTAGGTCTCAAAAAGCCACTATCCCACAATTGAGAAAAAAGGCCACAATAGTTAAAAGGGGGGAAGTGAAGGCAGCTATAAAACATGTAAATATACATATATAACAAATGGAAAAAAGGGGAAGCTGACAGTAATGAATATAAATCAGAAGGAAGGGATTGTAGAAAATTGACAAGAGAAGCAAAAGGACACAGGAAGAAATCTGGCCAATAGAGATAGGGACAATAAGAAGGATTTTTAAAGTATATTAGGAACAAAAGAAATCCTAATAATGACATTGATCCATTACTAAATGGAAAAAGACGAATTGTCAGTAATAATGTAGAAAAAAACAGAAGAGTCCAATAAATATTTATGTTCTATATCTGGAGAAAAGACTAATGATGTATCATCTGATGATAATGAAATACTTTCCATTCCAATAGTAACTAAGGAATATTTTAAACAGAAGCTATTAAACCTAGACATTTAAAAATCAGGAGGTCCTGATAACTTGCACCCAAGATTTTTAAAAGAGCAGGGTGAGGAGGTCTCTGGAACATTAATGATGATTTTCAGTAAGTCTAAAGGCAGAGGGGAAGTTCCAGAGGATTGGAAGAAAGCTAATGTTGTGCCAATATTTAAAAAGGGTAAATAAGACCACCTGTATAATTATAGTCTGTCATTGGTCTGGGTAAAATAATGGAATGGCTGATACAGGACTTGATTAATAAGAAATTAAGGAAGGATAATATAATTAAAGTAAATCAAGACAGATTTACGAAAAACATCTTGTCAAACTAACTTGCTATCTTTTTTTGTTGAGATTACAAGTTTGATTGATAAAGACAATAGTGTTGATGAAACAGACGTTCGTAAGGCATTTTACTTGGTATCACACAACATTTTGATTAAGAACAATATAAAATCAAGATGGCACACATTGAATGGATTAGAAACTGGTTAACTGACAGAGCTGAAAATAGAAGGCATGTTTCTAGTAGGGTTCTTAACCTAATGTTATTTAATATTTTTACCAATAATCTAGAAGAAACCATAAAATCAACACTGATAAAGTTTGCAGATGACATAGAGATTGGGGAACTGGTGAATAATTAGGAGAACAGGTTACTAATACTGAGTGGTCCGGATCACTTGATAAGATGGACCTAAACAAACAATATGCACTTTAATCTGACCAAATGTAAAGTAATGCATCCAGCAACAAAGAATGTAGGACATATTTATAGGATGAGGGAATGCATCATGGGAATCAGAGACTCTGAAAAGGACTTTTGGGATCATGGTGGATAATCAGCTAAACATGATCTCCTATTGTGATGCTTTGACTAAAAGGGGTAATGTGATCCTTAGTTGTATAAACAGTGGAATGTTGAGTAGGAGTAGGGAGGTTATATTACCTCTTTATTTGGTACTGGTGCGACTTCTACTGCAATACTGTGTCCAGTTCTGATGTCCACAATTCAAGAAGGATGTTGATAAATTGGAGAAGGTTCAGGAAGAGCCATGAGAATGATTAAATGACTGGAAAACATGCCTTATTGTGAAAGATTCAAGAAGCTCAACCTGTTTAATTTTATAAAGAGAAGATTTCATCAGAACCTATAAGTACCTACACTGGGAAAAGAAAATTTGTTAATAGAGGGCTCTTCAATCTATCAGACAGTGAAATAAGACGATCCAGTGGCTAGAAGTAGAAGAGGGATAAATCCAGACTAGAAATAAGGCACAGATTTTTAATAGGGTAATTAATCATTGAAACAATTGAACAAGGGTTGTGGTGTATTCTCCATCACTGGCAATTTTTAAATCAAGATTTGATGTTTTTCTAAAAGCTTTGCTCTAGTTCAAACAGGAATTAATTCAGGCAAGTCCTCTGGCCTGTGTTGTATGGGAGATCAGACTAAATGATCACAATGGTTTCTTCTGGCTTCATAATATATGAATCTATTACTGATGCCCAGACTTTCTGTTATTGGTTGCCCTGGTGAATTTTTTTCTTTCTATGGCCATATGTATCTTTTCTGCCTTTCCATCTTTTACAGCATTTCCCTTCAGTCTAATTTCTCCTTGTCCCTTCCTCTTTCTTCTTCCTCCCATTAGTTCTTCTCTCATCTTTCCCGTGCATGTCCTCCTATAAGAATCCCTCTTTTCTCATCAGCATCACTTTTCAAGAATGCTTCCTATACCTGTTACCTCTTAACTCTGTCCCTGGTGGCAGGACCAATGAATATGAAAACAGAGAGTCCCCTCCCCCCCAAAGTTTATACCTGGTTTGAATTCAAAACAAAAGGAACTAGTCCTGATTTGATTCCCAAAGTCTGAACAACCCCATCATTTGTGGGTGTCAGTTTTGGAGAATCAGCTTGCACCCATCACCACTTTAACAATGCATGCCTACTAAACTAATTTTTTGAGAACTTGGTTTGTTACATAGTTCGCAATGAGTTTTGCAAGATAAATCAGAGGTCTGCACATACTGTAGAATCACTTACTGTAAGGGCGTAGAACCTATTCATTCCTTTGTGTACAGGAGGCCTCTACAGAGACTCTCCCTTCAGCTTCACAATAGCCCAGCCTGCCTAAATTTATTTATAAAGCTTCTTACAGTCAAGTTTTCAGTCCAGACTTCAAAGGACCTCCATTTTCGCTGGGGACCAGAGCAGTTAGGGAGCTCCAAGACCCCTTACATGGATGAGCTCTGCCTTGCATAGATTCTGGGTAATATGCCAGGTGTCAGGGGAGGACCTGTAGTTTTTTCCATGGTGGGGGCAAGCGCCTTCCGGTCCACACAATAGGATGATGTATGTGTGGATGTGGGTGTGGGGAGAATCTCAACAAGAGGATCCTTTGCAAGGATTTCCTACACCAGCGGCTCTTTCCATAGACTTTCCTCTTGGCGGGATGATCTGGACCCCGATAGCAACATATATGTATATCTATATATATGTAAATATGGTGAATTTCATCCCAAAAGGAATATGTTTGAGAAAATTATGGGCCACATAAAAAAGACGGATTACAGTTGCATCTCCTTCTTAACTACAGCTTTTAGAGTAATAGCTACTGCTTTAATCCAGTTTTCTCTTTCAGTGAAATCAGGATTCCTATATCAAATGGGTAGCATTTATTTACCTCGCAATCTGATTCACAGCCTTGAAAACCAGGTCTATTTTAAAAAGGCCTTCCTTGTCAGAACAGGACTCCTAGCTCTGAGATTTAGACGGGCAGGAAATTGATCTCTCCAGTCTGTCACACAAGTATGAAGCCCTGCAAAGTTTAGTATAATGTTACAAGGTGCAGGTGCATTGCTGAGAGGACTTGCTGATGGTAACTTAGGTGAGGAAGGCCTATTCTTTTTCACAGTTGAAGAAAGAAATTTGTCAGTGACAAGAAGGATGGCTTGCATGCCTCACATTCCAAGTCAACACTGAAAATAATGATGGGAGGGGGAAGGAGGAAAAAAAATCAAATTTCACCTAAGGATGTCAGCAATGAACTTACTGCAGGTGCAATATTTCTTCAAACAAAGAGTGTTTTGTTTTGCCTTCATTTTATTCCATGAAAATGAACCATCCTCCTTTCTTTATCAATGCAAGGTAGATTAAAATGTTGATATCCTTCCTTGGCAAAGATATTTTTACAGTTCTTAGTTAAATTGTTGGAACAGGATTAACTTCCTACAGAACTTAAAATAGCTTTTCTAGGTGTTCCATATGGGTTTATTAGCCTGTCCAGCTTTTGTTTGTGTGTGTGTGTGTGTGTTATTAAATTGCTTTCTGTGTCTGTTGCTGCACAGCCTTAACCTTTTGTACTCTAGTATCTACAATAAAAAGCCATATATTTCATACAAGCCAGGATATCTTTCAATCATTGAAATACCAACCACAAATATACTGTCTGTTCAGACCAAATCAAGATTGTACTTAACCCTGTGGTGCTTGAGACATTTTGGTCCAGCTAACAGTTCTCAGCAATTCAACGTCTGATATTATTAGAAAAATCCCAGTTCCTAGTACCAATGGTTACCTGAACTACAGTATTGGTTCTAGGATATGGCTTTATCACAGAACGTAGGCTAAAGAAATATATTCAGCAGGGAGAAGGAAGCCTCAAAACGCATGTGACAAGAATGGTAGTGAGTTATTTATTTTTGGGGGCACAAATGAGGAGGAATAGGCAGGGGTGGCTCCAGGCACCAGCGCACCAAGTGCGTGCCTGGGGCGACAAGCCGTGGGGGGCGGCCTGCCGGTTGCCATGAGGGTGGCAGTCAGGCTGCCTTCAGCGGCATGCCTGCGGGAGGTCTGCCGGTCCCGCGGCTTCGGCGGCAATTTGGTGGCGGGTACGCCGAAGGCGCGGGACCGGCAGACCTTCCGCAGGCATGCTGCCGAATCCGTGTTACCAGCAGACCTCCCGCAGGCGTGCTGCCGAAGCCTGCCTCACTGCTGTGCTTGGGGGGGCAAAATACATAGAGCCGCCCTGGGAATAGGAAGAGGAGACTCAAAGAGCTTGGCTTATTAAGCCTATCAAAAGAAGGCTGAGGGAAGATATGATTGCTCTCTATAAATACATCAGAGGGATAAATATCAGGGAAGGGGAGGTGTTATTTAAGTTAAACACCAATATTCACACAAAAACAAATGGATATAAACTAGCCATCAATAAGCCTATGCTTGAAAATAGATGAAGGTTTCTAACCATCAGAGGAATGATGTTCTGGAGCAGCCATCCAAGGGGAATACTGGGGGCAAAAAACCTAACTTGTTTTAAGACTGAGCTTGATAAGTTTATGGAGGGTATGGTATGATGAGACTGCCTACAATAGCATGTAGCCGATCTGCGACTGCTAGTAGCAAACAGGGCCGGCTCCAGGCACCAGCTTACCAAGCAGGTGCTTGGGGCGGCCACTTCGGAGAGGGGCGGCATGTCCAGCTGTTAGGCGGCAATTCGGCGGACGGTCCCTCACTCCTGCTCTGAGCAAAGGACCTACCGCCGAATTGCCGCCGCAGATCGCGATCGCGGCTTTTTTGTTTGTTTGTTTTTGTTTGGCTGCTTGGGGCGGCCAAAACCCTGGAGCCGGACCTGGTAGCAAATATCAGTTACAGGAGTGGATGGGTGAGGTTCTGTGGCCGATGATGTACAGCAAATCAGATGATCATGATGGTCCCTTCTGGCCTAAAAGTCTATAAGTCTATGAGTAAGGTTAACAAACTGGTTAATACGTTATTCTAGTCTACTTTTTTTACGATATGTGTGGCACATAGTTTTGAACAATGATAGCTATTAATCAGAAAAAAAGAGCAAAATTTAAGACCATAAGCTCATAAATTGCAGCAAGGGCTCCTCAGGAACAACTTTCTGTGGTTCTCAGCCAGTCCACACACAGATCTGTCCTAGTCCTGTTCCATTCCACTCATTTGTTTCCAAAAAGGCTATGGGTAAAATTTTCAAAAGTGCCTGAGTGGCTTAGAAGCCAAAATCCCATTTTCAAAAGTATTTTAGGTACTTAGGAGCCAAAGTCCCATTGACTTCCAATGATAGGCTCCTAAGGGTTTGAGTCACTTTTGAAAATGGAATATTAGCTCCTAAGTCACTTAGGAGTTTTGAAAATTTACCCTCTGTGCCTATTCCTCTAATGAAGACTAAGGCTAGGTCTACACTACCCGCCTGAATTGGCGGGTAGAAATCGACCTCTCGTGGATCGATTTATCGCGTCCCATCGGGACGCGACAATCGATCCCCGAATCGGCGCTCTTACTCCACCAGCGGAGGTGGGAGTAAGCGCCGCTGACAGAAAGCCGCAGAAGTCGATTTTGCCGCCGTCCTCACAGCTGGGTAAGTCGGCTGCGATACGTCGAATTCAGCTACGCTATTCACGTAGCTGAATTTGCGTATCTTAAATCGACTCCCCCCTGTAGTGTAGATGTACCCTAAGTTCAATGAAGTTCTTAGCTCTTCTTACCAGTATCATCTCTGTTATCTTTGGGCTCAGTTTTGGGCAGCGGCTTTTTCATCCAGCTGTTGATTTTGGCTAGGCATTTAGAAAGCTGAGGGAGGGTGTGATAGGATGGAATGAAACAGCAGCAGACCATTATATTTTTACAGGTGTTCTACTCTGTAGTGGAGATCTTCAGAAAAGCTCTTGCACTTCCCCTTATCCTCTTCATTCCGTCTGTTGCCCAATAATCCCAATATTGGGATTTTAAATAAAGCATTTGCTGTTGCTCTCTTGAATCTTGAAAAATTAACTCAAATTGGTTTGGATAGGAACACAGGCATAAGGATAGAAAACTGGCTGTAGGACTATAACAAAGAGTTATAAGTGACAATGTTCTATAGCATATTTGGGGCAGAGATGCATAGTGGGACCCATAGGTGTCTGTGTTTGGTCGAGATTTATTTAACTTCTCCATTGATTATCATGCCGAGGATGCAAACAGTTTTTAAATGAAATTCGGAGATGATATTGAAGTGGGAAGGTCTGTAACTAGTGAAGTCAGAGAGTTGAAAAACATAGACAGAGATAAAAGAACATTTGAGTTGAAGAAATGCAAGGTAATACATTTGAGAAAATTGTTCTGAAATATAGACGCTCAGAGATCCAAGGGGCAACAGTGGACAAAAAATTAGTAATGAGTTTTCAACATGTTGCGGCAGAAAAAAGGCCAAAGAAGCTTTAAGTTGTATTCACAAAGGTGTCATGTAACAGAGCAGGGAGATAAGAGACCCTCCTTATTTGTCCTGGTTACCATACCTGGAATATTGCATTCATTTCTGGTCACCAGATTACCGCAAAAGTATTATCAAATTGGAGGGAGTTCAGAGAAGATAATTTTTAAATATCAGAGAAATTGTCACATGAGGAATGATTAAAAGGGCTAAATATTCATACTTTAGTTTATAGATGAATAAGAGGAGCAGAATGGAAACAGTCTACAAATATTGGGAGAGTGTAAACACTAAGGATGGAAAAGAAGTATTTAAGGTAGCACACAGGGTATAATTAGGAGGAAAAGAATTACATTAAGAAAAATAAAATTTAGGCTGACTACAAGGAAATTCTTCCTGGCTGTTAGATACATGGTATTAGGTGGTGGAAAAGTGTCTCAGGGGAAATTGTGGAAGCCCCATTGATTTGGACATTTAAAATGAGGGCTAATTGATCTATTTATCAGATAATTTGTAATTAGTCAACTAAATCATGTGGGTTCTCTGTCTGCTCCCTGATTGGATGAATAAAACCTCAGAAATCAGACAAATGCTTCCAGCATGAATAGTGAATCTGTATTTTTACACAAATATTTTTGTTCACATGCACTTTGCGTGAAGGACAGACTCTCTCCCCTAACATTCCTGTTGACAGAAATCTGTTCCCATGAATGTTCACAGACAAGAAAACAGAAAAAGTGTGAGAATCAGAATTAGTGAAGATGTTCACAAATAATTTTTCTCACTATTCTGCCAACTTAATTGAAATTAGACTGGACAAAACACTAGAAAATGTACAACTGGAAACTTTATTGGGGTCAGAATTTCACTCTGTTTATCCACCCCTTTCCTTATATAGTTCTGCACATTCCAAAAGAGAACCACTTGAAACATCTGCCCATGAATGTTCTGAATGTGCTCAACCAATGTTATATATGTAATTAGGGTAGGGCTAGTTTCTGTTCCCCTCCCACAGGTCATATGGGTATCTTCCCCTGCAAGCAAGGTACTATTCATGTGACTAAGAGAGGCAGAATCTTGCCCATAATGTGGCATATAGTGGATCACAAATTGAATATGAGTCAACAATGTGATGCAGTTGCAAAAAAGGCTAATATCATTAATAGAAGTGTCGTATGTAAGATAAGGGAGGTCATTGTCCCACTCTGGTGAGGCCTCAGATGGAGTATTGTGTCCAGTTCTGGGCACCATGCTTTAAGAAAAATGTGGACAAATTGGAGAGAGTCCAGAGGAGAGCAACAAAATGATAAAAGGATTAGAAAACTTGATCTATGAAGACCAGTAAAAAAACTGGTCAAGTTTAGCCTTAAGTAAAGAAAACTGAAGGGGGACCTGATAACAGTCTTCAAATGCATTAAGGGCTGTTGTAAAGTGGATGATGATCAGTTGTTCTCCATGTCCACTGAAGGTAGGACAAGAAGTAATGGGCTTAATCTGCAGCAAGGGAGATTTAGGTTAGATATTAGGAAAACTTTTCTAACTATAAGGATAGTTAAACACTGGACTAGGCTTCCAAGGGAGGTTGTGGATTCCCCATCATTGGAGGTTTTTAAGAACAGGTTGGACAAATATCTGTCAGTTATTGTCTAATTTTACTTGGTTCTGCCTCAGCACAGGTGGCTGGATGAGATGACCTCTCGAGGTCCCTTCCAGTCCTATATTTTTTATGATTCTGTGATAATCATTATATTGTGGATGAAATTCTGTCCCATTTATACACTATGCAACCTAATGATGCAAATGGGTTTGTATAAGGTGTAAGTCACTTTATTAAATACCAGTCTCTTATTAAAAGTATTACTCAAGATACAATTATGCACTAAAATGCATATATGCGAAAGAAATATGCATTAAATAATATAGTTTAATCTATTTAATATAATCCACCAGATTTTCTGCAACTGGAGCCATTCATTTGTGCAGGTGCTACTGCTTCTAATTTACAAACCCTATGCTGCCTGGGCACCCACACTGTCATGGTGTCCAATCTGCACATTAACTTGCTGCAGAAAACATTCAAAAGAAGCATGTAACAGTGCACATGCTGATGCAGGCAGACCTGACTACTGGACATCAGGCTAACAAGAATGCTTACTAAATCCTAATTAAGGTTTATTTGAGACATCTCAATTATTACAGTGCTGTTATTTCATATAATAAAAGTATCCAGTCCTGAAACCTGAATATATGAGATTGTAAATAAGAGAGACCGTTGTGGAAGAAATGAAAAGATGTTTTTGACTTGGCTGCTTATATCTATTACTGGATTTAAGCCAAAATGCTTGGAATGATTAAGAGTTTGGGTGTTGTAATTAACAGCTTGTAAGAAAATACTGCATCTAAAAGCTTGAATGCACTACTACGAGGGAACATTTGTGGGCAAAAGTATATTACATCCTCTACTGCTTCTCGCTTCAGTTCAAGGGAAAATAACATCACGCACCACTGATTTGAAAACCTTGGGACAAATTCTCCTCTCATTTCTGGTAGCACATTTGCAGTGAAGTCAATGTACCTGAAAGCAGAATTTGGCCTGTTACTAGTTATAGCAGGTGCATACTTGCACTTGAACCAGAAAAGTAGTAATAGATTAAATTTGCACAATACAACTGAAACACGATGTCCAAAGAATTAGCTCTCTTCTTGTGCTAAGATATATTATTTCAAGGGTAAACTGTCAGTGTGCCACATGTTATGGGCATGGATCTTAGGCTACATTCTGCTCTCATTCTTACTCCAGTATAAATTTGGAGTCATCTCATTAAAATCAGTGGAGTTCTTCCACATTTGCACCAATGTGACAGAGAACAGAATCTGTCCACATCACTTTTGTTTATTTTGAAAGTAAAATGTACATTGATGGCACTCCAGAAAGAACAATAATTATTAACTGAAGCTTTAACTATGGGAGAAGCAAGTCTAATATTCTACCTTGAAAATGTACCAGCAAGAATATACTGAGGTTGAAACCATAGTCTGTAAACCAAATCACAACAGATGCAATCTACATCCCTTACAGTTCCACAGAAGGGAGGAAAATTAGTTTTAATTGTATTTTATTCATTGGTTTGGTTGATCAGCTGGGAGTGTAAAGACACTGGTATAATTTTGTTTCTTGGCTCTGGTCCACTTAGCCTTGACATTCAAATAAAGGAATGCAGCCATAATACTAGAAACACCATGGAAAAGGTGTTTTGGTCTGTCCAGAGGGAAAGAGGATTCTATATGTCTGAGGTTAGTCAGAAACTCAATTGGCAGCATACGGAAGTCCAGAAGTGTAAGTCAGAAAAGAAGGGTGTGATTAAACTTTAAGGAAAACCCTTCTTCCTTATAGCTATGCATAGCTGAGAGAGCAAAGTATTCTGCATGTAATAGTGTGTGCTTGTTGTTGTTAAAAAAAAAAAAAAAGAAAAAAGTGGGAGGGAATGTTAAAGCACTAGGATATAAAGACCTTATTTCAGACAGGCATAACATAAGCCACAATATGAAGGTGTGTAAGGTAATTGTGAATTTTTATATGTTTTACTCAGCAGATTCATGTAAAGATTTGCAGACTAAACTTTGTTACTCTGCTATGGACAAAACACCGATCCAAGGCCCATTCCTGTGGCTCAATAATTTTTTGTCAATATATTTAAAAGGTCAAGTCTAACTAATTTTTTAAATAAAAACTCAATACCAGTGCAACGTTCCTTATTATGTTTCCAAATCTTTCCATGTGTTAAAGGTTAGGAAATAAACAATGAATGTTGTAGTAGAGGGGCCTCCTCAGATTTCTCCACCCCCTCCCCAAGTGCTGTAGAAAGCCTGGGGGGGGGGGAGAGTATCTGTGGCTATTTTTTTCCATCTTTAGCTGTGACTCTAACACGGTGTTTTTTTTATAATGAACAACTGCACTGAGGAAATACACCAAATGCCAGTGACTCAGACAGAAACGCTGCATTTCTCATCAGTTATTTTCTTGACGACAAACTTGCCTCCAGAACCAAAAGCTGCATTTTGGAAGATAGTTTGTCTCCATAGTTATGTATGACAAACAGTGCAAACTCACCACAGTTTTAATTTGATACCTGCCTTCCTTTATAAGGCTGATTATGACCTGCAGGAACTTTGCCAACACTAACCAAATCCATCTGAAATTTCACAGGTGTGAACCTATGCCAGAGTAGAATTTTTCTGGGCAGTTGGAGGCAAAACAGAAAAGGCATTTTTGAGATGTGAGGGTTCAAAAATGGAGGTGTTCTCATGTGAACATTGTTCTATTTCTTCTCTCTGTTTTGGCTTGTCATAGCTCAAAATGGCTTAGCCTAGAGTAGACACTTCAAATTATTTTTATTCTGTGGGTGCTGTGAGTATGGGTGCCCTTGACTAGTATTGGGTCATTTGTGGAGAGTTTATTTAGTCATTACAAACAGTTACCATGGGTATCTGAATCCCCATTCATTTCCTAACTCTGTGTTGCTCCAATACAGACTTTAAAAAGTCTCTGAATCATACAGCTGCAATGTGGAGACTGGCAGGCACAGAAACACATTAGGTCTATGAGTGTGTCTAGCATCAGAGATAGAGGGAACCACATTCTAGGGCCGGTCTGGAGTGGAGTAGGAAGGCAAAAGCTACATGAGACATCTGGAGGGAGTTTGCCCTGGGAAGCAGAGAATAACCAGAGCATAGTGCCCATTCCCTGAGTCCACTCCCGCCACTGGCCCTTCCTCAACATGATATCTCTGCAGGGGGCTGGTGCAGAGCTCTTATGACAGCTGTGTGCTAGCCAGGGAAACTCTCTGCACAAAGGTATGAAGGCAACTCAACACCCTTTAAGGCTCGTTTACACAATCAAAGTGGTGTAATGGGGCCATAGTGTAACTGAGAATCGGGGGCATATGCACAAAACCAATGGCATTGTACTTCAGGGTTCCTTGACTCCACAGGAAAAATATACAAATAAAGTACCTTAGGCTGAAACTCCTTCACGTCCTTATCAAATGCTCATTCATCAAAACATCTCAATCTTAAATGCAACATTTAATGTATGCAGAAGGTGAAAGATCATTAAGAGTCAGGGCAGGGTTAAGATCATCTGGCTGACCTTAATGGTACATTTCTGTAATTTCTAATATTTGTTGTTACTGTTTTTAAGTTAAAATGTGAACTTCTGGATTAATATTTGTGAGTTTTGAGAAAACTAATAAACTATTATTGGCATGCTTTAGCATCTGCCACAGCAGTACTGATAGTAAGTGTAGAAACCAGGACATTAGAACTGCATGGAAGATGTCCATAGTGGTTTTACTCTTTGCCCTTCCTAGGTTTTAGGAAGTTCCGTTTTGAGGGTGGAGGGAAGATCATATTAATATTTAGTTAATCTTAGACTTTGGCTATAGCAGGAAAAATTTGAGCAAATAGATGGATCTTGTAGTGTGATACAAAACCAGTCAGGCTTTGGTTCAGTCTAACCGCTTCCAATAGCTCAGTCTTCATCTGAGCAACCAAGGATGCTTTATCTCAGACTCTCAGGAGTTTCACTCCAGGCTTTGTAATCCAGTCACTACACGGGCCAGTAAAGGATATATCCCTTCATTTGCAGTATTGCATATAAGCCATCGGAAGGATTCGTTGTTGGCTAATGCTTGAGGCAGGATACCAGTCACGATGGCTTAACAGTCTAATTTGATACAGAATGTGGTGTATTCCCTATGTATTTTCATTATGACTCTTTTTTGTTTACAGTGATAGGCACTCTATAGAACAGATGAAAATACAAGGTTTTTACCCAAAGATCTTGCAAATTAGTGTAATTATATAGGACCCATGCAGATATCTATTCCACAAGCTATTCACTGTTCTCTCTCTCTATATATATATATTCACGTTCCATGAAGGATCAAACATTTATTTTAATCAAACAAATCTCTCTTCCTCCATTAAGCAGTGTTATGTATCTGTGCTGAATTTGAGATTAAGAGATCATAGGCAACATGAGACAATTCACAATTGTTCTGCTTTAAAAAGAAGAGCGTCCAACAGAAAAAATCCATAGCAACGCTCTAGTTAGGATGTTGAGATCTGATACAGATAAGATGCCCTCTTTTTATCCTATTCCAGTGTTAAGCTATCCAATGCAAATATTATTTTCCAGTAACTGAAGTCATTAATTTACCTACACTTCTATAACTCTATGCATGCAAATCTGTTTCAGTTAGTGAAGTCACTTTCACGGGTTTATTTTCATTATATACTAATGGTTTTGTGTGGTGGTTATTTTTGGTTTGTTTGGGTTTTTTTGTTTCTACAACAAAACTTTTCCTTTCAAGATCTTTGTCTGTAACTCTAAGCCTTAGGACAGATACCACTTTCCCATATCACTGCTAAGGTTTACATTACTATTTATTTGCAGTCCTTTTCAATATAAATGCACATTTACTCATATAATAATTAATTGTTCTGTTCTCTTATTAGTCTTTGCCTGCTATATTTCATATGATTAATTTTACTGTCAACTTTGCATTAAAATTAATGAGAGGTGTATTATGCTTCCCCCTCCACCCCTATTTGGATAATTAGCAAGGGCTTAAAGTATTAAAGCAAACAGTAGCCGTTCTCACGTAAGAAAGAGAAACCTGTGAACAAGAACTACTTCACAAACAGAAAGCAAACAAACTACCCTTAAACTCACTCCTATTGATCATAAAGAGCAGCCTCAAATTGATTGAAGGGACTCAGCCAAAATAGGAAGTTCTTGTGGTGAGACGGCTGATATGGTCAGGCTGGAAAACCTCTCAACTGCTTCCTGTGGTCACCTGAATTCCAAGGGCTTGCAAAACCGGAGGACGTTCTGAATAAAGGATTTCTTAGAATTTGCTATGCACTAGTCAGGGGCTCTGCAAATGGCATGTGACTCAGTACTGGATGATTTCAGTTCCTTGAGCAAACTCAGATAAAGCAGAAAAATGTTTCCCTGCTTACACTGGATAGAGTCCCATGAATATGAGGGACTGCAGTCAAGTGAAGTTTCCAGGTTAGAGTTAGTAAAGCCTTCATTTTGTTAGTGTGCAACAGTCCCCAGCTTCAAGTAACTGCCGCCTATAGGAAACAAAATCCTGTGACACCTGTTACTGTATATATGATATAGATATAATATGCAACATGGAGGTATTTAAAGCTACTGTATACATTAGACATGAGGGAGTGCTGATGAAATCATGGTAATTACCAAGGTTGGTAACATTCAATTGGTTTATGTTGGCATTAGAACTTCCACTCTGAGAAAAATTGTTAATAGGATTTCTAGCAGTTAAACTTTTAGCCTGGAAAGCTGCTAGAGGCCATCTTAGGTAAGAACAGATCATTAAAGGCTCATACCTGTGAGGTGTTGAGCAATTCCTGCAAGTGCTGAGTGCCCTCAACTCTCATTGAAGTAAATGAGAGTCACGAGTGAGCCCCAACTCGAGGAGTTGTTCATTACCTTGCACAATCAGACCTCAAAAGGGGAAATTCCTATGGCTGTTTTGCAAGCATTTCATGGAAAAAGCTAATTTGTGCACTCTTTATGATTGGTAATTTGTATTACAGTAGCTCCAACAGGCCCCAGTGGTGTACATAACCCTAGTTAAATCAGTTCTTACTGTGAAGATCTTACCATCTGAAGAGACAAGAGAAACAAAGGGAGCATTATTATCTCCATTTTACAGACGAGGGACTGAGGTGCAGAGAGATTCAATGACTTCTCCAGGCTCACACAGGAATTTTGTGACAGAGATGGGAATTGAACCTAGATATCCTGAATCTCAGTGCACCAAAAAAAAAAAAAAAAAAAAAAAAAAGCACAGATCCATCCTTGTTCCTATTAGTGACTTAGGGTCCCAGTGATTTTCTTGACAAACTTTTTGATTTTTTTCTTGATCTAGAATTATGCCAATGGTTATAGAGTCCCTGGGCTTGAAAGGCTGGAAGGGACTGGGTTCCCTCCCAACCACCTGAGGCAGTGGTATGAAGCCCTGTAGAAGGAGATAGAAATGACTGAAAGCCCTGGGAGAAGGATGTGAGGATCACAGCACCCGGAGTTGGAGCCAAAGACTTGATACAAGGTCTTGGACTTTGACTTGGTGGACTTTCTGTTACCCCATAAGAGGTAGACTTAAACTGTGACCTGACCAGAGGGCCAAGTCATGGGAAGAGGCAGACCACCTGAAGACCAGAGTAGCTCTCAGCTGAGGGCACCAGATGGGAAGAGAGCCGCTGTGCCACATTCAGCCATGAGGAGGGGATCCAGCTGTGACTCTCTACCTTTTACATACACTCTGTAGCTTTGTGAGTCCCACCACACAGTAGGTGCAGAGAGTTTCTCGCCATGTTACTGCAAATGACAAGAGCTCTTATTTTCTCCCTGGGAGTAACTTCTAAAAGTACATATTGGCAGTTTGCCTTGGGGGAAAAGAGTGGTCATGCTTGCTCAACCTTTTCTTCCTGTAATCATTATAAACGAGGGTGTGGTTTGCAGAGAGGCTGAATCGAGGCTGATGAAGCAAATAAAATGAATGGAAAACATACACTCTAACTACAAATTGGACAGTTTACCCTCTATCAATGTGCCTACGTATACAAGTGATTCATGCTGAGCTGCGAGCTTAGCCCAGTCATTCTGAGGGAATACCAAGATCTTACTTCCAAATTATTACTCAGAATTGAGTAGGAGGGAATCCCTGTTTAGGAGCATGATGGATAATGGAATTTCATCCCAGGATGTCTTGGCAGGGGGAAATATTTTCTCTTGGCCCTAATTTAAATCTGAAATGTTTAATGAGTTGAATCATATCATGTTAAGAAGTAAATAAGGATGAGAAACAGATCATTTGGGTGGGGTCCAAAACTAAGCATGCTTAAATCTGGGCTTCCCCATCATCACACAAAATGTGGTAGAATTTCCCCTCAACAAAGCCAATGTTTTTTTAAGTAACATTTTAAAAGCCAAGCTTTTAACATGGGTAATTAGTAAGCATCAGCAGAAGTATATTTTTGCTGTTCCTCCCACACACAATATAGTTTTTTGAATGGCAAATAAAACCCAATTGTATATAATGTTTATCAGACCAAAAAGGAGATTTGAGCAGACATCAGTAATGTATTTCTGCTTGACTGGGCAGTCAGAATCAAGTCTTTTTTATCTCTAGAAAAGGAACTGTATAACAAGAAAATATTAATCTTTTGCTAAGGTGCTTATCTGGCAGTGGATGGGGTTTCCAAAAGCTCCTAATGGACTTCGATGCTTTTGAAAATCCCACCCAATTTCTTCTGAAAAGTGCCCCTCTCTCCTAAATTATTAATAGAACTTTAAAAGCATCATTCTGGGGGGAAGGTTAGAATAGGGTACTGAGAATCAGGACTCCTGGGTTCTATTCTTGACTGTTCCTGATTTACTGTATGACCTCGGCCAAGTCATGTAGCTGCTCTGTACTTCCCTTTAGCCTGCTATAGAACAAGTAAAATACTTAATGTGAAAGGAGTATTGTGAGCTGTAGGCATTCATATCATGACACCAACTTGAAAAGTGTATAGATGCAATTGTGAACCCAGCTGCATGTCTGCATTGAGGAGTAAGGAGCCCCCTGTGTGAGCTACTCACAATGTCAGACCCAACATGGGGGGGGGAGAGATGGGCAGGGAGGGGACATGTAGGAACAGGAGAAGGGCTAGTGTGGCTTGCTGTCCACATTGAACAAGGGGTAAAGTCTCAAAGTAACAGTTCACGCCCTGCTCTACTCCAGGGTAGAAGGGGTTGAAAAATGAAAAATAATTTTTGCAAAAAAATATTTGAAGTTGTTTTTCCCCAAAGTGTTTGAAATGGATGAGGGCCAGATTAAGGTAAAGCTGCTATAGGTTCACACCTAGGTCTCCATCTCCTGAAGTCATATGATTGTGACAATCTCAGTTATCCTTTAAAAAAACAAAAGTAAGGTTCTAGCCCTCATCACTGAGAAAACTTGATACTAACATCCAACTGCAACTGATGCAGTGACATCTAAGTCTTCAGACAACCTGAAATAATAGCTCTGATATGTGAACTGCCTCATGCATCTCCTACCGTAGCCAAGGATAAAAAATAGCAGGTATATTTAGGAAATAGAGGTGAAATACAAGTATTAATTAATGTTGTAATACAGGGCCTACAGACCTCAGGCGTCTAAAATATCTAGCTTAGCCAAATTAGGCCTTAGGATAAATTAGCTATATTATAAAGGTAAGTAAGTTAATAATAAACTTACTGAGCTTGTGTCTATGTTTGTGATATGCTGATGTTTTGAAAATAACTGCTGAGTTTGGATAATAATATCTCTGAGAGATCAGTAGACCCCACAAGATAACCATTGGTAGCCGGGGTGAAATGTTAGAGGCTTCCTTAAGGCAACTGCTTGTTACTATGGTGACATAAATGTTAATGAGTATAAGGGGAGCTAACAAGTTGGCCTATGGAAAATGGGGCTCCCAAAAGCAGTGTGGAGTTCAAACAAGGAAAAGGAGTTAAACCATTCATAAATATGTCTGAACCCCAGCGGGCATTAGCGTAACACATTATAAAAGCTGTATTCCGGCCTGCATGCCCAGAGGGGAGATGTCAGGATGACGATCACTGGTGGTGGTGATGATGATGATGATGGTGAGGATAATGGCTAACACTTTGGGTTTTTCCATGTCATGGTGTGAGTAATGCAAATACTAAGTCTCCCATATTTGTTTCTCTCTCCTTCACCAGATACAATACACCTTTCTCCAATACAGTGTGTGTATTGTTGTTTGGTTGGCTAATAAAAATAATTGTTATAAAAAGAGCACTGTGTTGTTCCTGGTGTGCACCATGGAGTCCTCCTTCTAGATAACCTCTCTACTGTAGTCAGTTGTGGGGCTGAACTCTCACAGATTAATTTAGGTGTAAATCCTCACTGTGGGGTGGGTAATTGGTTAAAGTAACCCATAACTATAGATAAGGTCCCACCACAGAGTGTGTGTGTCTCTTTGTTCTGAGATCTTGCAAACACTGTCAAACCGGAGGACTCTGTGTGATGTAAACAAATGAACAACAAATGATTAACTAACTTCCAGTTCCACAAAACACCTGTAGGCCAGAGGTTACTAGAAGTTAGCCTAGTTGGAGTCACATCTTTCAAACAGATACATAGTCCCTAAGATAATGTGGTTTCTTCAACAGGTTACTGGACCTTAACCGCACTACTTCTGCCCCTCTTCAACCTGTTTCCAACTTTGGCAACCTGTCTCTCTCTTGAGTCTCTTCCATCTCTGCAGGGCTGGCCACTGGGAGCTGCGGGCAGCCGTGCCTGCAGACAGTCAATGTACACAAACTGTCTCGCTGCCCGACAGCGGATTATCCTGATGGGCTGCAGGCTGCCTACCACTGGAGTACAGTGTTCAAAATGCCAAACTTTGCAAAGTGCACCCTTAATTTGTGAATCACTTACTGGCTCTCATATCATTCATTGTATCTACTTCTCAGAAGCTGGAATATCTACTGTTGCGAGATACTGTTTTTTCCTTGGAGGTAAATATATCTACTCCAATCATTTTCCCTGGCCAGAAGGAACCTTGTGTGGTGTTAGAAACTCCTTCTGCTGTTGGTTATCGTAAGTCTGGTGGATCTCATACCTTTCCATAAAGGAACACAGTTGTGCACTCATTCCTGGCCTGTAAACACATTTTCAAGGTTGTTGCAGACAATCATCAAAACCAGGTCTGAGGCATATACTTTTGTAGTGAATTCAACTCATTTTTCTATAACTCTCTTGCATAAAGAGGCAGGAATTACAAGTATCGGACCTTAATTTCTGAGTCTATTATATATATTCAGCTCTTCCTTATATATTTGTAGTATATTCCTGCTCCTTCAGGCACCTGACTTTTGTCAGCTGAGTAGCCCCCTAGAATCATCTGCTTGACCTTTTGTAATTGATTGATTTTGAGTAGTAGGTAGTGGCATCTTTTTAGCGACGGATTCAATGACTTTTGCTCTATTCAGATCCATACTTTACTCTATGGTTTCTTTAGACCCACCATGCTGCATATCCAGACAGTGTTGGAATCTTTCACTACAAAGATTCCCCTCCTTTGCTGACTCTCAAATTCCCTTTTGACTGGAAATCAAGCGGCACCGGGCCTGTCTTGCTGAAATCTGACAAAGGAGTTGCCTACAGAGATTGTTGCATACATTGAAGTTAGAATAGTGCCTCACTGCTCTCCTGCCCTAAGTGTCTGAACCCGGTATGTGCGTGGACTTGGGTAGAGTTTGATACATTTTCAAGCTTTTCTCCACAACCATGAGGGCTAGATGTTTGTTTGATTTAAATGAAAGCTGAGATTTTCACATAATTACATATGGGAGCCAGGGCTTTAAGAAAACCATCAAATATCATCAGACTTGCAATAATATTGTGAGAATTGGCAACACCGCAGATCTCCAAAATTACATCTGGCCACCAAAGTCCATAATCCTGGCATAAAGAGGTCTGTCCTGTCTACATCAGATTGTTTCTTTGTGAAAAACTTGCATCACGCCACAGTTTCCTTAGGCGTAGGCCTAGAGTTCCCCACATACCCGCTAATGCTGAGACAGTGGGAAGCATCAGATTAGAATACTTCTCTGCACTGCTCCTCCATGAGATAAAAACTTTACTTTCCTGCTTCCCCTCTGCAATACAAGATCCTTGTACAGCTCAGACTCCTGCTTCCATCAAGTCCATGCTTGGGCTAGATTCCTTTCTGCAAACTCTCATGGTTCCCGGGGGCACCAGGCCATGTGCCACAGTTCATGCTTCTACTTGCTGCACTCTGGAACTTCTTAGAGAAAAATCACTGCAATAAATGAATGCAGCAAGTAGACAGAATTTCACAGAAAAGATCATTATTGAGCATGCTGAGATGGTAGTGTTACATGCTGAGAGGCCTGTGTTTATCTGGTAACTGTCTGATCCTAGTTTGAATTCCTGACTCCCTGGTGTTACACCACTCTAGGTACCTCCTGAAACTTGACCCTCTTGTCCTGTCCAGATGATACCATCCGGTTGTCAAATTCTAATACTACTACAATAGTCATCTGCAATAATAGTTATGTAAATGATCCCCTACATGCATAAAGATTTACATTAGCTACCCCCAAACCTGTACATTTAGGAAACAGGCCAAAAAGGAGATATTTGTTGGAACCACTGTGTACTTTTCTTCTCTAATATTCTGCAGTGACCTTAACTATTCATTTTTCACAAAATGAAAAGTAGGTTTTAGCTGCTACATATATTTATACATTAAAAATACTATAGTAAAATTGATATTAATTGTTATACATCAGATCCAAACAATCATGGCACCTAAATACCATGGTGACCTATGCATTAGAAATACCACTGACAGACAAGAGATAGATTTCATTCATAAACAAAACATTCCATTTGCTGTTACTGACATTTCCTTTAACTGGTTTTTATATTTATATCCAGGCAAGCATAACATCTGAGAGAACTGTTTGAAGCTTAACATTACAGAGCTCATATACATAAAGAAATTTAAACTTTGTGTCAAATTTCTCTCTGTGTGTGAGCTATAAAGTTATTATCTAAATGATGTCATTATCATTTTCTAAATGAGGCGAAGGATGGTGCAGTAGTTACATCATTAATCAAAGACTTAGGTTTAATTCCCACCTCTGCCACAAACTTCCTGTGCAATCTTGAGCGAGTCACATTTTTTTGGGTGTGTCTACACTGCAATGTAAGCCTAGCATTAGTAGAATTCAAATTAATAGATCTTGGGTTTGTTAACCTAGGGCTTGAGTGTCTACACTCTTTTACAACCCCAGGTTAGGAATTGCTGAAGCCTAGATCTCAACCTGACTCTCCAGCCTTTACATATCCCAGACTTCCTAGCACTTTCCCAAAACGTGGCTGCTCTAGCCCTTTGTTTGTGCTGCACTGTGGGAAAACTTGACTGTCTACCAAACTTGACTGTCCAGAGGACAAAGAAAGTCAGTCTGTGGAATTGTGGGATAATTTTGGCAGACTCCCAGAGCGTGAATCCAGTGGAGCTATATCTACAGTGCAAAGCAATAGGGCTTGAACCCTGGATCCCATGCTCTCATCCGCCACCCCCATGGCATCCTGAGACCCTGGATTAGCGCAATTTGTGTGTAGATGGAAGGGGGTTAGGTTTCAGCCTGAGCTCAAACCCTGCGGTGTAGGCATAGCCTTAGCCTCTATGTGTCTTAGTTCACCATCTGTAAAATGGGGACAATAGCACTTTTCTACCTCATCGGGGTGTTGTAAGAATAAATACTTGAAAGATTGTGAAGCACTTTGAGATCCACTGATGAAAAGTGCTATGGAAAAGCCAGGTATTAAATCATTTCAATAATATTTTTTACAAAATTCAGCAAGCTTAATGTCCATTTTAGTCCTCAAAGAATGTTATAGGAGAATGAGATTCACAATATATTTTGGACAAGTCCAAACTGTGAGTGTTGAATTTCACTAAAGTCTTTCCCCCCTCCTCTAAATAGGGTGAGAATAGAGTAACAAGTAGTCTTCTCTTTTACGGGGAGGTGGGGGGTTGAGAGGGAAGAAAGGGGGAGGATTATGCCACAAGCTCTCACAGAGGTCTCAGTTTAAATATCTTTTCTAAAAACATTAATTAATGATCTAAAGTGGATGAGGAATGGGACAACATGCCTGTGCTATGCGACTTCCTTATTTATATCTTTTTGGACTGAAATTTGAAATAAATGTGTCTCATTTTTTGTTTGCTTTTGTTTTTGTTAGAGTAAATGTTCAGCATTTTGTGTCATGATGAGAATTTTAATGAATGCGAAAGAAAAGCATTTGTGCGGGGTAATGTCCAGTATATGAATCAGGTAGGTACATGTATTCATTAGCACTGATTACTAACACTCTTTCATGCTATTGTACACCATAATGTGGGTCAATCAGATGCACCACAAAAAGACTTACAAAAGAGCGACTGACGCTTTTTTCATGTTCACTTCCAACTCTGGATTGATCCAGCATTTGTTCACAAGAGTGCTGGCGTTGTCTTAGGCAGAACACCAGAGTCTCCACTCTCTCTGTTTTTCACAAGTGCAGACCTCTTGAGGGGTTTAGAAATGTAAGTGCCCAGAAGGAATGGGTCCTGAAAAGAGTCTGTTCTAAACAGCAACCTTTACACATGTCACTAAAGATGGAATGTTTGTGTCTAGCCATGAGGAATTAACTACTTCCCGTTGCAGCCTGGCAAGTTCATAGATAAAGTAGCAGCTAATTTCTTTTTTTTTTTCTTTCAGGACACTAATGTCCACAACACGTACCCAGTGTTTATGAATGCAGCTTATTTTATATCAGATCCAGGAAATTAGAGAAATTCCTGGAACTGCAGAAAAATGATATTTAAGTCAAAGTAGTTATTAGCAACAACAGAAACACAATTTAAGAGATGGAGAGCATTGTAACTTACACAAGGGGCCAAACTTGTCCTTGATGTAACTCCACTGATTTCAGTGGGTTATGCAAGTGATGAATTTGATACTATACCTTTTCTAAAGAAAAACTGAATGTGCCTTTTCATGAGGCCTGTTTTGTTTGTGCCCAATGTTTCTGTGACATTTGTAAAATGTAATAGTTACTTTGTTCTTTAAATTTCTAAGTTTAAATTGCCCTGGAAGGATAAATCAGTAATGTATTTTAATGTTAAAAATCAGAAGTTTAAATAAATAAAGGAACACACAGCGATAGTAAATGAAAGGGACCTATGAATACACTTAATGAATTAGACCTTTACCTCTGGAAATTAGATTTTTAACAATGTGCTTTGACTTTGCTCAAACTGGGGGGCATAGGTTGCAATGCCATACTCATGAATGCCATTTTTGTGCTCAATATTGAAGGCCATACCATCTTTCTCTTCCAGTTTTACCACTCTGTTGATCACAGCTGCCTAGCACAAAAAAACCCCAAACAAAATAAAACAAAAACAAAAAAAAACCAATCAACACTGCAGCAAAATTAGAAAAGTTCAACATGTTTCAAGTACATTTGGAATCAGTTTCTCACATGCAGCTCTTACTACCTTGAACAGACCTGTCTATTTGTACGTACACAGAGTGAAAATTCTCCATTTTCCTTTCATATAACCCTTAGAATTTAAAATATAGCATGCTGGATCAGACAATGCTCCACCATCATGTTTTCGTCAGTGGCCAGTACCTGAAGAATCAAGAGGTTGACCATGCCTACAAAGTACCTATTAATTATGCAATATAGTATAAAGCAACAGAGGGTCCTGTGGCATCTTTAAGACTAAAAGATGTATTGGAGCATAAGCTTTCGTGGGTGAATGCCCACTTCGTCAGACGAATGGGATTTCAGTCCTAAAGGTGCCACAGGACCCTCTGTTACTTTTTACAGATCCAGACTAACACAGCTATCCCTCTGATGCAATATAGTATGTTATATATAGTATGTTAGGTTAGGAAAGGCAATTCCTTCCCGATCTCCACAGGAGGCCATTTTATAACTTGACACATGAGATAGGATTATTCATTAATCTTAGCTATCATTGCTAAAAATGTTTGACCAAGTCTTGTAGTACTTATCAGTTTTAATGTAGTCCTCACTCAGGAAAACTCCCAATTAATTTCAATGGGAGTTTTCCTAACTAAACCCAAGTGAAAATAGAATAAGGACTTTAGGATTTGGGCCTTTTGTATAAGTGGTTGTTAAATTACACAGTCCTTTTTAGAATCTAGCTACAGTATTTGACTTGACTTTCTGCAGCAGTGAATTCCATAGATCAACTATGTACTGTACTCTTCCTTCTAGCTGAATAATTCTATGCCCATATCCGGCAATCTTTTGAGGCAAAAATCCCATCAGCAGGTGTTTTGCTGAATAATTAGTACTGAAGGATTAATCCTCTAGTCTTTCCAAAATCTTATCCCATGTAATATTGCCACACAGTTCCTATATCTTCTTTGCTATTCTTTTTTGTTTGCTATTTCAGTCTTTATTGTATCTTTAAGGTGAAATTACCAATATTAGCTGAAGTTCTCCAGATGAGGGAGTACTATTGTTCCATATATTATCACAGGGAGGGATAGCTCAGTGGTTTGAGCATTGGCTTGCTAAACCCAGAGTTGTGAGCTCAATCCTTGAGGGGGCTTTTTAGGGAACTGGGGTAAAAATCTATGTGGGGATTGGTCCTGCTTTGAGAAGGGAGTTGGACTAGATGACTTCCTGATATTCTCTGATTATAATAATTTCTGAATTATTTTCTATCCCTTTGTAATGCACTTAAGTTATCCTATTTCCTTTGTTGCCTGCTCAGTGGGTAGCAGCAGTTTACTTAATTAACTATCCAAATAGCTCCTAAGTGTTATTCCTCAGTTGATTCTGCGAGGCCAGGGTCTTTCAGCATGTAGGAGAAGATCAGACTAGAATTTTGACAATGAACCCAGATTAATTTGAATCAGTTGTTTGATACCTGAAAACAAAATTAGTGTAGCAAGTGGTGGAAAGAGAGAAAGAAAGAATCTTATTATTTTGTAGGGATCAATGAATTAGTTCAAGCAAAATGACCAAATGGACCAAATTCTCAAACCAAACTCTTTTCTAAAAGGTTCTAGACTGATTTCTAGAAATCAGAAGAAGAGAGATTTGGATAAAATTTAGAGAAGCATTCAAACTTCTGAATCCATATACAAAATGAACCACAGCTCAGAACCTTCTGAAATTCACCTTACACTGCCACTTAGGCTTTGGATCAGGCCCTAGATGAACAGCCTGAGACTCCACATGAGTATACAGGAAGATAAGTAGCCAAATTCATTCATTCTATTTGCATAGAAACAACTACACCTGTGTTTGGAGGTATCTAAACTGGGATTCCAATGATGACATTGTAAATAGCACTTAGTTTCCATAATTCAAATAGGTATTTATCTACGTAAACTAGGGCTGGGCTGGGCTGGGAGGATGCATGTCATTTGTCCAGCGGGCTGAGTGTTAACATGGTTTATCTACCCACTGCTCCCTCCCACCCCCAGCAAAGCCAGATGCATTATTTTATATACATCACAGATACATGCACCCATTGGGGAACTAGGATAGCATTTTATGAGCTGTTAGAAAGACATTGCCTGGTTCTGCTTGTTACTGCTAACTCAGTCTTGCTGCAATGCATTGTCGGCTAACAAATGGGTAAACTACCACCTCCTTTCTTCACACATATAACAGTAGTAGCCCAGTGCTCTTCAATCACGTCAGTCTAGGGGACCTGGATGGAGATCAGAAGAGGAAGGAAGTGTTCCAATCCACCTGTGGTGGGGGCCTTGCTGGTGAGGAAGGGGTGTGCTCAGGCAGGGAGGGGTGGAGCTAGGGAGTAGCCATATTCTGTGGTATGGCCCACTCCAAAGCACACAGATATATCTGACTAAGTGAAAGCTGCTGCAAGCCAAATTAACTCCTTCATTGCTCCCTCTGCATTTCGTGCTGTACAGAGGTAGGGACAAGATGGCAATAACAGTACAGATCTCTGGGATGGAGAAGGACGCCCCAGAGGTGATTATGAATAAAGCTACCTTTATGTCATGGAGGTCACGGAAGTCATAGAATCCGTGACTTCCAGAGACCTCTGTGACATTTTCTGCTTCAGCCTCAGGGGCCACAGGACTGGAGCTGGCAGCCAGTGGGGACCGCGGCAGGGTTCCAGCAACGGGCAACAACCTCCTGGGGGGCCCCCTGCAGGGTTCCAGCAATGGGCGACAGCCTTGAGGAGGTGGGGGACTCAGGCGAGTGGCTGGGGGTGTCCCATTTTCTCTGTGGGTGGAGGGGGAACCCCGCAGCTCCCAGCCACAATCGTAGCGGGGAAAACCATGAAGCTGCAGCAGCCTTGGGTGCTGGATCCCCCGACTCCCCATTTTGTCTCAGTTACTTTTAATAAAAGTCAGGGACAGGTCACAGCTTCCGTGAATTTTTGTTTATTGCCCGTGACCTGTCCGTGACTTTTACTAAAAATAACCATAACAAAATCATAGCCTTACTTATGGAGGATGAATGATTCAGAGTGTCCAGAGTCTCCAGTGATGGAACAGATTCTGGGGCTTCCTTCTTGCCCTGTCCGCAGCCCTCCAAGCCACACTTGCCTGAAAGAGGAAACTCCATGCCCTAACCTTGGCAATTTTTCTTCACACCCTGCCCTACTCCTGCAGTATTTAGAGACTGATTATTTAGGTTTTTCCTCAGGAGGGCACAATATGGCCCCACATTCTATTATTTTGAAATTAATTCAGCAGAAAGCACACCCTGTATATATAAAAGTCCCTTGAAAAATTTCACTTGCCCTTTAGTTCAAGGCAAAATGGTTGGTTTTCTTGGGAGGTGTGTGCACGTGTTCTGCTTTTGATGATAAGCAGTAAAGTATTGATCCTGACTGGTGGCATTTTACATCCTCTTTGCCTTCACCGTGCACTAATGTAATTGACTACACATACTGCTAGAGAGAATATGGCCCAATATGATATCCCCTTCCTCTAGCCTCACTCTAGCTGTCTGGCTGGCATCAGACTGAACTCCTCGGAGCAGAGATCATCTCTTCTTGAGTGTCTGGAAAGCACTCCACACATTATAGATCCTACCTTAAACAGGAGCATTTATTTCATGTTCATCATCATCATCATCACCACCCGTCCTCTGGTATCCATGCCTTATCGTGTCGGGACAGTTTGCGTGTTCTAACGATCCCCAAAGTCTGTGTCAGTGGGGGCCTTTTGTTCCTGGTAGGTTCAACCATGCCGGATTGGTCTGTGGAGGAGGGGCCAAACAAAACAGATGCCTTGGTCCTCCAGGTTGTGGGTTAGGCACAGAGCTAACAACCCTGTCCCGTAAAAAACAAAATATATTACGGAAACAGCGATGGGGAAATTGATCATTTCTGTGTGTGATGGCCCTCAGGAGTCAATAACCCGTATGACTGCCAATGGTGAAAGCTGAAAGAAATCCACTGGCATGAAGACTGAAGTGCTCACCACCAAGACAAAAACCAAACTTGGTTTTTGGAACGTTCAGGCAATGTACGAAACAGGGAAGCTAGCTCAGAGATGAGATGCTACACCTTACACATCCTGGGTGTCAGCGAGAGCAGATGGATGAGATCAGGAAGATTAACAACAGCCGTGGGAGAAACTTTGCTGTATTCTGGATGGGATGATGGACAACACCATGAGGGTGTTGCCATCCTTTTGAAGAAGGGAGTGGAGCATTCCCTGCTTGAATGGAATTCTATCAGTAGCAGACTTATGAGAGCCAGACTGAAAGGGAAATACAATAATATCACCCTGATCCAGTGTTATGCTCCGACAAATGATAGTGATGAAGAAGTAAAGGACAAATTCTACCTTATATTACAGGCGGAGTTAGAGAGAGTACCACGCCATGACATAACTATCATCATGGGAGACCTGAATGCCAAGGTCGGTAAGGACAACACAAGCAACCACAGAGCAATGGGAAGACATGGGTGTGGCAACATGAATGAACATGGAGAGAGGCTTGTTGATTTCTGTAATATGAATGTCCTACTCACCGGCAGAACCCTATTTCAACATTGTGAAATTCACAAGCTGATATGGTGTTCTCCAAATGGCAGAGATAAGGACCAGATTGACCATATGATGATCAATGGCAAATGGCGACACTCACTAACAGATGTGAAAGTGAGAAGGGGTGCAGATGTTGGCAGCGATCACCACCTTGTAACAGCTTCCATCCAGCTAAAACCGAGAAGTGTGGGTCCACCAAACAAGGGACATAGATGTTATGACATTGACAAGGTAAAGTCCCCTAAATACAGAAAGCCTTTGTTCTGCAGTTAAAGAACGGGTTTCAAGCACTTGCAGACCTTGATGAAGAGGAGGGAAATGCAGATGAGGAGATCAACAAGAAGTGGGACAAAGTAACAACAATTTATAAACAGAGCAGTGAAGCCTGTCTAGGCTACAGGCAAAAGAGAAGGAAGGAGTGGATTACACCCAGCACATGGAACGCCATAGACGAGCCCAGAAGAAAAAAGTTTTAGACACAAAATCCCAGAAGCTAAAGGACAAATACCACAAGTAGTATAACAAGGTACACTGGGATGTCAAATGCCTTGTGAGAGCAGACAAATGACATTATATTGATAATCTGGCAATACAAGCAGAGGATGCAGCTGCTCGTGGAGAACAAGGGACTGTCTACAAAATGACGCAGCTTATCAGTAGTAAACGGCAGACACCGACAAACACTCTCACCAGGGACAAACAAGGCTACCTACTAACAACAGCAAAAAGAACAAGAAACGCGCTGGACAGAACATTTCAAAGAAATGAGCAGAGAGCCACCTAAAGAGGAAGCAAACATCAAGGAGGCAGAAGAAGATCTTGATATCAACACAGACCCCTCACCAACTAAGGAAGAGATCATTCAAGCCATCAAATTGTTAAAAAATGGGAAAGATCCTGGCAAGGATAACTTGAATGCAGAATTGTCCAAGATAAATCCTGAGTTAGCAGCATATATCCTGGCCCCTCTATTTACATAAGTATGGAAAATGGAAAAAGTGCCAGATGAGTGGATCAATGGAGTTATAGTCAAGATACCAAATAAAGGAACTCTCAGTGATTGTAATAACTGGTGTGGTATCACACTTTTATCTGTGCCGAGCGAAGTATTGTATAAGATCATAGTCCAGCGTATATCAGAGGCAGTTTATAGCGTTCTCAGAAAAGAGCAAGCCAGCTTTTGGAAAGGGCATGGATGCACAGACCAGATCTTCACTCTATGAAACATAATAGAACAATGCTTAGAATGGCAATGGCAACTCTACATAAACTCCATAGACTTTGAGAAGGCTTTTGACAGCATTCACAGGACCAGCCTATGGAGCATTCTGTTGGCATATGGAATCCCTCTCCATATAATCAACATCATCATAAGCTTTTATTTCAACTTTACATATAGTGTTGATCACAGTGAGCTCAGTTTTGAAGTCAAAACAGGAGTACGTCAGGGGTGTGTCATTTCTGCAATCCTCTTCAACATAGCCATTGACTGGGTAATGCAGCGTACAACAGAAAACATGCCAAGAGGCATTAAATGGACACCCTTCTCATCCCTTGAAGTCCTGTACTTCGCAGATGATCTCGCTCTCCTATCACATACCCAACACCATATACAAAAAAACCCCAACTTGACTCAACGCATTCAGCCGGCAAATCGGACTGAAAATCAACCGCGATAAGACAGACATCATGACCTTTAATATTGCCTCACCATCATCAGCACAGATAGAGGATTATGTTCTCACCAACGTAGAAACTTTCACATTCTTGGGCAGCACCAACAGCCAGGACGGTGGAACAAGCCAGGACATCCGGAACAGAATCAATAAAACCGGGAACACCTTCAGGAGCTTAAATTCAGTCTGGTAACCATCAAAAAACAACACCAAAACCAAACTCAAGATATATCAGAGCTGAGTACTTTCACCATTACTTTATAGTGCAAAATGCTGGAGAATGAGAAAGTATGACATGTCCAAACTGTCTTCATTCCATACAACCGCCTCAGAAAAATCCTCTGTATCTTTTGGCCCAGAACCATCTCACACCAAGATCTATTGACACAGTGCAGCCAAGAGGATCTGAGCATCATCATTGCCAGCAGGTGTTGGAGATGGATTGGTCATGTGCTTCGGATGGAAACTGATTCCATCACCAGAGTAGCAGTAAGATGGACACCTGAAGGCAAGCAAAAACAAGGCCGCCCGAAAACAACATGGTGAAGAGCTGTGGAAGCCGAGCTGAAAAACCTGGGGCATAGCTGGGGAACCATTGAAAGACTTACCAGAAACAGACAGGAGTGGAGAAGCTTCTTCGCTGCTCTAAACACCACAGGCGTAATGGGAACATGATGATGAGGAATCATCACAACAAAGGGAGGTTTAAGGAGAGATTATGTGCCTGGGCTGCTAAATGTTCATGACAATTTTCCAAGCCAGGAACATCTAGTGATTTTCAGTTTCTGGGAAGTTTGCTATCTGATCAGCTATTAAATATTAATATAATATATGTTACTGTTACAGGAAACGGAACAAAAAATCAGAAAGAAGTGTAAACTGAAACATACATATGGTTGTCTTTTGAAACCATGAGAATGTGTACTTGACCCAAATTCCTTGACTAAATAGCAAAGCAATTTTGATTATAGGAAGTAATTTCTTTGTAAAATGTTGGAGTCTTTCCTAGAGGGTAATTTTTTTTCCAGAAGAGGAAATGTCAAGAATAGAACACTATTTGCTTATTTAAATGATGCAGCCTGCATACATTATAATTAGAGTTCATTGCTCACAGAAAATATCTTTTCTCTGTGCAGCAGTTAAAAATTCAGTCACAAACTAGAAAATTAGAGGTTCCTTTTTGCTTAGGTACAGAGGACCACAATTGCAGACAATGTAAACACTTCCAGTGTGTAACTTTCCCGTGTGAATCAAACTTCTGTTTATTTCTGGCTTTCCCAAGTGATGCCTGTAAGATAGTGTAAAAAAAAAAAATCATTGAGGGTGTCATGACGACTTTAATATATTTGTGAAAGATGGAAAGTAGTAGTAGTAAAGTGGTGTGGTATCCTTCAGATTCCTTGCTAAACAGGAGGATGGATGGAATGGTGATTTAAAAAAGGGGGCTATGAATATATTAAATATGTGTATTCCATAGGCTTCACTGAACTGTGCTTTGTATGGCCTCAATTCAGGAAAACATCTCGCTTCCAGACAGCACTTAAACACTTGCTTAATTTACAGTGCATGCTTAAGTCCCACGGAAGTCAATGGGACTTAAGCACAGGGAGGAGCCACTGAGCTATCCCTACTGCTTAAGAGGGGGAAGGATAGCTCAGTGGTTTGAGCATTGGCCTGATAAACCCAGGGTTGTGAGTTCAATCCTTGAGGGGGCCACTTGGGGATCTGGGACAGAATCAGTACTTGGTCCTGCTAGTGAAGGCAGGGGGCTGGACTTGATGACCTTTCAAGGTCCCTTCCAGTTCTAGGAGATGGGATATCTCCATAATTTTAAGTTAAACATGTGGTTAAGTGCTGTCCTGCATAGGGACAGACTTAAATACACACTAAATGTTTTCCTGAATCAGGACCTGTGTGAAGTTAAAATGAGTCACGAGGCCCAATCCTGAATTCTTTGTGCACCCAAAGCTTCTACTTAATGTGTTACCTATTAAGATGATACTCTGCAAATGCCAGCCTGTTATTTTTCTGTAATCATTCACATTTCAAATGCTATCCAGGTGTTCCTCAGATGGCCCAGAAAGAAAGCATTATGTGATTGTTTTGTTATACTCCATTAAGCTTTCTTTCTGAGCCAATCAGAAGTGATGTGTGTGGGCTTCATATCTGGTGTTCTTAAATCCCACCAATTAATATGCAGACTCAGACTTTCTATTTAGAATATTTTATACAAAGAACAAAAGAATGCCACTACACAAAAAGCATAAGAACCTGTTTCTACTGTATGCTATTCCATCCTCTCTTATCTAGCCACTTTATCCACATGGATTCCTTCCAGAAGATAAATCTTTCAATCAGGATTTCTTTATGAGCTGCAGACCTTGTCCTGTCAGGTCTACATCAAAATTTCAGGTGAATTTTCTTCTCTTGATTTTGTTAAGCTGTAAAAGGGCTTAAATAGCAAGAAACCTTATATATCCTATTCATTCTAGTTATACATTTTTAATGTATTTTTTCTCTATTCAGCACAAGTTAGCTAGTCTGATACTAACGGTTTTATCCTAAAAATACAGTGAGCCCCAGCTCTGTTTGATATAAAACAGAGGCTAGGTTGGACTTTGTTAAGTGTATTCTGCTAATTTACTTATTTATTGCACTAATGTAAGATGTAGCACAAATGTAGGTTTCTCAAGTGAGCTGTGCAAAATGATCATAGTGAACTTTGAACCCTCTTGAACTGAGCTTGTGTTACAGGCTCATTATGTTTTGTGAGCACTTCTTCTCCTCAGTCAGACTTCTTCCCTTCCTTCCTCCTGTCAGCTAGCTTTACTCTGCTGCTGCCAACAATTCCCCTCTCCTACTGCCAAACAAGAACTATTTACTAGGGCTGAGGAAAAAAAAATTGAATTGGGATGAAAACTCAAAGATTGAAGTTTTTCATGGAATGAAACGTTTCAAAAAATTTCAATTCAGAAATGTAGAAACAGTTTGTTTTGACATTCATGGATCAATATGTTTCATTCTGAGTCAGTCCGACATTAAATTGAATGGCCCAGGTCCACAAAGGTATTAAAGCGCCTAAGCCCCAGGTGGCTAAATCCCAGTTTTGGCTCCACTGCAATCCACAGAGTTCCCCACGAACCCTGTAGGTACCTAAACTCACTGGGCACCTAAGTTTTCAAAGAAAAAGTTCCCTCGGCACCTCTGTTTCTGTCTCAGGGAATGCACACTACTGCCTCCCTCTAGGCATCTGGACACCTATTGCCCACCTAAGCCCTAGAGCAGTGGTTCTCAAACTGTGGGTCAGGACAGACTTAAGTTTCCTGATTCAGAAAAAAACACTTAGCGTGTATTTAAGTCGGTCAGGACCCCAAAGTGGGTCGCAACCCCATTTTAATGGGGTTGCCAGGACTGGTTAGACTTCCTGGGACTAGGGGCTTAAGCCAAAGCCCGAGCCCCAATGTCTGGGGCCGAAACCTGAGGGCTTCAGCCTTGGGCAGTGGGGATGAGATTACAGGCCCCTAGCCTGGTGCTGAAGCCCTTGGGCATTGGTTTTGCCCCCTCTCCAGGTCAGCGGGGCTTTGGGCTCCCAACCCGGGGTGACAGGGATCCGGTGGGCTCAGGCTTCGGTTCCCCCTCCTCGGGTCGTGTAGTAATTTTTTTTGGTCAGAAGGGCATCGCGATGCAATAAAGTTTGAGAACCCCTGCCCTAGAGGGATACAAGAACCAGTGGAAGATAGGTGTTTGGCTGCCTCAATTGTGGGCAGAGCCTACTGGTAGGCATACTTGGAGGCCACCTGCTGGATCATGTCCCATTCAAAATCTGGCCAGAGGAAAAATATGTGATGCCACCTACCTTATAACTACATGATGCTGTCAAGAGATTAGAGCACTCAACGTGGATGTGGGAGACCAGGTTCAATTCTCCTCTCTATCAGAGAGGGAGAAAAGATCTGGGCAGTGATCTCCCACCTCTCAGGAGAGCCTCCCCTAACCACTGAGTTATGGGATAGTCTGAGGTGGATGTCCCTCACTCTTCTGTTGAAACTGTTCCAGCGTAGATAAATAATGAAAAAGTGGTCACACCTGGGGGACTGGAACCTGCCTGCAGCTTGGAGTTAGGTGTCTATTTCTGAAAGAAAGGTAGGATTTAGTACACCCCATTGGCAGCTTTGGTTTGGCAGCTCCTGTCTAGTGTGCCAACTTTTGTGGACTGTATTCTTAGGTTCCTATCTCTCCCCATTCATTGTATATTGAGCCTAGGTGCCGGACTCAGGCTTTGTGGTTCATAGGGTTGTTTCCGTGATTTTCTAGGTGTCTAAAAGTAAGGTGCTGTGATGATCAGTGTTGCTACATTTAAATTCCTTTGTGGATCACACCCCATCTGCCAAAGATTGCTACCATGCCTCATGGGAGTTGTACTTAATGCTGCCTCATGCCCTCATTGTTCCCTATTGGCTAGGTTCCCTGGCTGGACTACATCTTCCATGCTACACCCATAGTCATGTGACTCCCATGGTGTACTCTGTGAGAGGGTCTCTGTTCAAGCTATATGCTGCACCATGGGAGGTGTGGTTTGGCCAAGGAGTTGCCTTGGATGTCTGAATTTCCCTTTGGATAGTCCCTTGCAGGTCTGAGTTTGTTAAACTGTAACTGTAACACAAAAGTGAAAGATCTGGTTTATGGCCAACCCCTGTGAACCAAACTATGGGTTAAGTTCGTAAGTACTCTGTGTGGCTCACGCATCTCTGCTTCCCGGTGCTCTGATTTCATGGTTGGGGCAGGTGGTGTGGAGTTCACATCAGTGCTACAACCGAAGAAAGGTAATGGGAAGAAAAATTTGATGTACTAATTAAGGAGTTATAAAAAGGTAACACTCATTTGGTTTGATATACTTGATAATTTTGATTCAGAAACATTTTGTAACGGAGAGGAAATATTTGAAATGAAGGTGAACTGAAGCTGTATCCTACTTTATTATAAGAGCACAACTGAAAATGAGGACATTTACATATAAATACATCTTTTTGTTACAGCTAAAAACTGCAGTTTCATAAGTTCCATAGAATTTGGGACTTTGACCAAACTTAGTACATGCCCACAGTTGCCTGTGGAACAGGATTTGAGTGCAAATATACATCATGGATATCTGAGCTTTTGCTTCATACAAAAATGTCAGGAATAAAAGTATATTCAAATGGCATATCTGTTGATAGCATAAGCATATTTTCTACAATTGAATTACTTAATTATGAAATGTTCATGTTATTAAAAATGGCATGCTTCAGATAGTACTTACATTAAGCCACAGCAGAAGGATATTGAATCTTTGAAACATCTTACCAAATTATGTAAACATCACTTTATTTGCAGTGTACAGTCAAATATTTCCTATTAATGAAAGATTCCTTTACCAAATTCCCATAGTAAAGTAGTTTATAGTATTTTCTAAATGAACTGAGCAATATCAGACTTCAATGCAACAGTGTTACCTTGAACCCTTAGGAGATTTTTCATATTCCACCTGGGAGTTCATGTAAGAACTGCCCTTTTAACAATTATGTCTTTCTTAATATTTTAAGAAGTTTACAGACCTCCTGGGGTGCTCAGTTACACTGGAGATACTTCAAGCAAATGCACATGTAAAGTCTTAGCACTATTCAGAACGCTTTGTTAATCCTTGCTGGGGAGAAATGAGGTCAGATGATACCACAAATCATCCCTTTGCTGATTAATACAAATTGTATGTGTATAAACCAACAACTTCATTTCCCCTGACCTCTCATGTGTACATTTTCATATCCATATCATTTTTTGATAATAGAATTTGGAGCCCACTCCTGTTTCCACTGAAGTCAATGTCAAAATGCTCACCACGTTCACTGAAAGCAGGATCATTTTGTATTCATAGCTGATGTATGAAGGGACTCAAAACTACTAAGACACTAATTTTGACAAGACAAATATTCCATCAAAATGTGAACACCGTTCAAATAGATGAATGCATATTCTTTCTTCATTGTTTGCCATACTTCACAAGAAGATCTTTTACCTTTAAAAATTAACAAAAATCTGATGGTCCTGATGTAGTGTAGCTTCTAATACTAACAAATAGATAGAATGTATTTTTACTAAGTTTTTTTCACCTTAAAAAATATTTGACATCCCCATATGCACCTGTACATGGGCCACCACCAAATTCTGTTCCAGTTAATCATTTTTTTAGAGCTCCTTTAATCTCTCTCTCGCTCTCTCTGGCATCAGCATGTTTTCCATGACTGCAGCTTGTGACTTATATAAATGAAGGAGCTGACATCTGCAGGAGTTTCATAGCCTTTTCTTGATGTCTTAATAGGCGAAAAGCTGCCAATCCCAAGACCACAGAAATCACAAGGTGGACTTCATATTTTAAAAGACTGAGGGGGACTGATTTCAAAGTGATGAGGAATGAAATAAAGATCTTCAGCCTCTGTCTTAAAGAAAAAAAATCTTAGGTCTAGGATTCACATAGATGAGGCCTGATTCTCTGCTACCTTGCACTTTCTGTAATATATCTGTGCAAAGTAAATGTAAGCTACGTGTAAAACACTGCCACTCTGATTTTGCAGACAGTTTTACACATACTTTACACTCCCTTGGTACCAGGAGGAAAGAGATGGAGAATCAGGCCCAAGTTGTTTGAAATGTGTATAAATGTGGCAAATCACACACAGTATGTAAAAATTATTTGTTTAGATTTCTATGGCACGTTAAAAGTATCTATCCAAAGCTTAGTCTACACTAGCAACTTATGTCGGTATAACTACATTGCTCAGGGGTACGGAAAACACACCCTCCAAAGCGATGCAGTTATACTGACCTAATTCCTGGTGTAGATAGTGCTATGCTGACGGGAGGGCTTCTCCCATCGGAGCCAAATATGCCTGAAGACGAAATAAAAGTTATTCCTCACATCCAAGAAAATAAAATTGAAACTACCCCACTGCATTGACAAACATCACCTCTCAGTATGCCCCTCCCAGTCCAAAATCCTGGAAAAGGTGACAGGCTTTGGAGCATTTAGCAAGGGTCAGCAAATTTCTGCTATTTTAGATCAAAGGTATGGAAGCAAATTCCAAACTTCAGGGCTCCTCACTGAGAATGCCCTCCCAGCAGCCTTGTCTCTTTTAAATTTATGGGGCTCCATCGAATACCTCCTGTGATTGCCATTGTGGTAATATATTAGGGCCCAGGGATACAGCCAGATGCTGAGTCATCTAGAGTTTTATAGGTTAGAATCAACACCTTAAACTCAATCTAGAATCCAGTAAGCAGCCAGGACAGACTGCAGAGCACTGCTGTCATACATACAGTGAAAATCAGAACTCCACTTAATAAGTGAGTCATCACCCCAGCTGCATAAGGTTTTTTGGGAGCAAAATTTAAAACCAAGGCCCTTCCACCCTTCCGAAAAAGAAGTACCATTGAGCAGAGTCCAGCGGTAGGGTTGGGTTGGAGAGTGTGCCCACCCTGCACTCATCCCACAGCTTCTGTACCAGGGGACTGGGCCCAATTCCCTGCTCCAAGCATTGCTACCTGGCATGCAGGGTTGCAGCTCCACTCAGGTTTTGCCTGTCTACACCTCTGTCGTAACAGAGGGACTGCCAATTTAGATTTCAGTGAGTGCTGCCGGAACCCTGAATGCCAGGCCACAAAGCCACTGTAACGCGGCACTGACTCACCAGCACTGCGCCTCCTGCTGGCTTGCTCTGGGAATTAGCTCATTCAGCTGTGGAGTGCCCTCTGCAGGTGGTGTCTTGCCCATTGTCTGCTCAGCTGTGTTATCTCCACCACCGGGACACGCGTCACTCTCAGTACCTTGGTGCCCTCTTCAGGACACTGTCCTCCGGCAGTGCCCATTACTCCATTCTCCCCCTTTCCAGGGGTATATCAGCAGTCCTAGTCCACACCTGCCTTCGTGGCCACCTGCCACCCCAAAGGCTAGTTCCTTACCTCAGGGACAAGGTGCAGTCCATGGGCCACGCTCCCTCGTGGCAAGGTACGGTGCAAGGGGGGAGGGAGGGACCCAGGCCCGCCTACTGCTCTGGGCCCCAGCCCAGGGACCCTTGAGCAGCAGCCACTTGCTGCCTTCCTCCACTCCCCATCACTGCCTGCCTTCCCTGGGCCACTTCCCCATAGATCTAGCACCCACTAGGCCCTTGTTTCAAGGTCTGCAGTCTGGCAGGGTCAGCCAGAGCTCCAACTGCCCTGCGACCTTGCCCTGCATTGCTCTGTTCAGGATGTTGCTCCTTCTTCCAAGAGCCAGTCTTCCTCCCTTGCTGGTCATGGGGAGACTGATCTCACCTCTGTGCTGCAGCCTTTATATAGGGCTCAGCCTGGCCCTGATTGGCTACCCACAGGTTCTTTCTGATTGGCTGCCCATCTGCACAGCCTCTCTAGCCTACTTTAACCCATTTTCTCCTAGAATGGGGCAGCTGCCCCACTACAGCCACTTAGCCTGGGGCCCTTTCAAATGGGGGGCCCAGGGCAAACTGCCCCATTTGCCCACCTCCAAGGAACCCTGGCTACTACATACTATTCCAGCTTCAGTTTCTGAGTTGATTTAAGGTGTAACCCCTGTGACAGCCTGTACAAACCCCACACTAGGACTGAAGAGATTAAAGAGCTGCTCTGGGCCCAGATAACCCCACCCAGCCATTCCAGATGGAGGTGGAGTTTATAAAGAAGCCAGTCAGCTCAGAAGGAGGCTACCAAGGCTAGGGAGAAGGACCTGCCCTGGGAGCTCCTGAGAAGGGACTCCGCAGTAGCCTCTGGGAAACGAAGGGCCTACCTGCTGGGCCCTGACAGACTGAAGGTGTAGTTAGTAGCTTTTCTTTGTTACCTTTTGCTACAGACTGCAAAACTTGAACCACAGAGTGAGTGGTAGGAAGTGACCCAGCGAGGGCAGCCTTATTGCACTCTTGGGTGCTGGACTTTTGGTCACAGGGACTGGGCTAGAGCCCAGTGGAGTGGGAGGGCCTCAGTACCCCTACCAACTTACCTCTGCATTAAGAAGGAACTGACTCCCCCCAACCACTAGGGGGCGCGTCCATCAAGCACTAACAATCACAGCCCCATGTAGATCAACATCTAGGTAGTAGTCTAATCTAGGGGACTGAACTATGGCCTTGCGGAAGAAATGGTTAGAACCTTTTGGCCAGATGCAGATGAGAAAGCCATGTGACTATTACCTCTGAATAACAGCTGGGGATTTAACAATATACTCAGCCTGTAGATCCTAGTGACAAGAGGTGGCCACACACCTTCAAGAGGGGTTATATCATCCTCATCTGGCCTTTTTGTTCCTTCCCCTAACCAACCCATCTCAACTCAGTCTTATTCTGATTGAACTATGCCTCCAGCAGATCCTAATCTCTACCAAACACTTGGACACAAATTCAACAGCATGGAGTGGATCAGGCTACACAAAGACTAGTATCATCAGCATATTGAAAATACTTTGCCATGACTGCCCACCAATACTGAATGGCCACACATATACATTGAGCAAGAGGACAGGATGGAACCGTGTGGAATCACAAATCACAACCCATTGGGTCAGAAGCATGGTTACCTCCAATTCCTCTGAGACCTCTCTGAGAAATTGGAAGGAAGCAACACTCTGTCTGTTCCTGCTTAGGAGTCTCAGATGAGCCACTCCTCCTGATCAGTGGTCTCAAAGGCAGCTGGTAAATGTAATGATTTCAGCATGAATCCTTTATTTTCATCCACTGTCAGGAGAAGATTATTTAATCAGCCAGTGCAATCTCTATGACATATGCTCCTAGACCAATAAGAGCCAAGTTCACAGAATTGGAAGGGATCTCAGGAGGTCATCTAGTCCAACCCCCTGCTCAAAGCAGGACCAATCCCCAGACAGATTTTTGCCCCAGATCCCTATAATGGCCCCCTCAAGGACTGAGCTCACAATCCTGGGTTTAGCAGGCCAATGCTCAAACCACTGAGCTATCCCTCCCAAGGGGAGTTAGTTTGACCTAGTCAGTTACTCTGAGAGTTGATTCATCACAACTTGAATGACGACTGAAAGATTATACTGGATAAAGATGGCTAGACTGTTAGCATCAGGTGATTTTTATTGTGCAATGTCCATACAAGAGTTTTCCTTAATAGAACATAGGAATTGCCATATGACATCAAACCAGTGGACCATCTACACCTGTATCCTGTCAACAACAGTGGCCAGAAACAGCTGCTTCAGAGGAAAGTGCAAGAAACCCTGTAGCAGGCTTTTCTGAAATACTCTGTCCGCAGGGTAAATTTCCTCGTAGTTCCTAATAGTTAGAAGTTGGGTTTTGCTTTCAAGCATGATGGCTTATATACCTTCCTAAACTCTTGTTCATTTCCGAATATATATTATTAGTAACTAGTAGCTGGAAGCCTACCCTCCCTAAGAGAAACATTGCCAGTCTCCCCAAATTATGGGATTGGGACCAGATTTTTAAAGGATTGCAGCACTCAGCATTGCAAGGCCTAAATGACTTAGATGGTGAAGTTCCATTTTCAGAAGTGACTTAGGCACTTGCAAGTCTCAGCTCCATTGACTTTCAATGAGACTCAGATTCCTAACTGCCTAAATCAGTTTTGAAAAGGGGACTGACCACTTCTAAATCACTTAGGCCTTGCAGTGCTCAGCAGACCAATGCCTAAATACCTTTAGAAGTCTGGGCCTTGGTTCTTCCTCACTGGCCTTCAGATTCCAGAAATATATGAGCGAGCATTTGATTAGAGAGAAATTGATGTCAAAATACCTATTACCCAAAATGTATTCAATCCAACAGAAAATTAGAGACAGATTCTGCCCTATGATGTATATCTTTGCTGTCCATTGGTCCTTTTCATCAGCAGCGTATTGCATATTTGGTAACCAGACTATTTTACCTACAAAAATGATGGCCTGAAGTTGGATGATGACTTGTGCCTCTAAGGTTATAGAAACTGTTCAGTTAAACCACAGATCCACCATACATCATTCCAGTGGTTTACACAGATGTATTGAAAGAGCAATATAGGAAAAATGAAAGTCTTCCTTTCCATTGTATTGCATTAGTTGCTGAATAGCATATCAAATTGCTCCCTGTTGTATGGTCATGTGGGGTTAGATTCTGCCCAGCATTTAGAAAGCCAGGGAGGCAGGGAGAGGCCCACTATCCCCTTGCCTGGTACATGTAAGGGCTGGGCAGAATTACAGCAACTTCACTTGGAAGAATGAAGGGCTGCTACTGAGATGCTGCCTGGAGTGCGTTGGGGAAGGGAGGGTGCATAGTGCCTTGGAGGGGCCAGGAGGAGGCAGTGCCATGGTTCTGCTTTCTTCCCCACATACCAGTCAGCTTGGCTAGTTGGCCGGCGGTGTGGGAGCAGGGGTGAGATAAAGGGTGATAAGAGGAGTATGCTGCTCCCTTTCAGTGGATGCAGCAGTTAGTGTTCTGAGGGTGCTCTGCACTCCCATAGAGGTACAAAATAGCCCATAATAAAAGACTCTATAATAACACACACACAGGGTTAGAATGACTGTTCCCAGGAAACCTCAACCCACAATTTCCTGACTGGTGTCAAAATCTCTCCCTTATTGTTGCAGTGATGGAGTGTTTTTCATTTCATACATTTTGGGGGGAGGGGGTTGGAGAAATGTTAGTCATTTTTAATATTCCTTTATCAAATTCCGATAGTAAAGACATCTATCCATTCCAGTAAATGGGTAGGAGTGAAGCAATTTATCTTCCTTCCTAAATAGAGATCATTAGGTCTTGTACTAAATGGGAACAGATAGTACTATGAGATATGCTGAGTTGAGTACATCCGTTCTTTTCTTGCCAGATATTACGCTGTATTATGTCCAGTTGTGGAATGTCCCCAGGTCCTTTGTTGCACTCCCAGACCAGGGGCAATTTTAAAACTGGAGTTTTATTAAACTTAGTACAAAGACCCCCACAAACAAATAGAGTTTGCACAAGTCCCATTGCTGCTCAATCCTTTTTGAGCACACACAATTCTGCCGCTGCAAACAGAGCTACTCCATGTGACCTGTCAGCAGACCTCCAATCCTTAAAAGCACAGGGCACAGGCAAATCTAACCCTGACATTTCTTTCTGAGTGCTCATTAATGTAATGTTGTCCCAATGTTTTTATTATCAAAATATAATATACATCCATTAGGCTTATTAGCAGTTGTCCATGAGTAAAACTCATAACTGTCATTCTCAACTGAGTCTTTGATCAATGGTATAAGCATGTCACCAGGCATATGGCAAGCTGTCTAGAAAACGTGCTAAATTAACATAATAACAAACTAACCAGAATTATAAAACACTTCATTTAGAGAAATGTCCATACCATAAGTCACTACCACTTCATTTACCAATATTACATACATCGTGGATAGAATGCAGGATAAGATACAGGAATAGGCACTTGGTATGGCATGTGACAAACATTAAGATAAACCCCTGGTGCATTCACTAGTCCAACAGTTGGATTTAGACACTGATAAGTCCCCAATATGTCAATGTCTGTGGGGCTCTTCTCTCTCTAGTCGGACTGTCAGTGGATTGTTCTGGTGATCTCTTGTGCTGGTTTTGGCATTCATTTTCCTACAACTGGTGTGAATCCCACATCAGTCTGATCAGCAATTTTCCAAGTTTACAGGATCAACAACGTTTTCATTTCCCTGACATGGATGAAATGTTTCTCCTTATGGATTCAGGTGGAATACTTCATGGGAAAAGCAAGTTGCAAAATCAACTGGTATTACCTGAAAAATACAAAAGGAAGGTATATCACTAACTACATGAATAGATGGGACATTTAGGACCATAGTGAGTAATCAGTCTTGCAAGAGATTGGTTTTATTGGCCACAGATGAAGAGGGATATTGAACATTATGTCGCTAGAGCATGTACACGCATCAAGCAAAAGAAAACCTCACCAGCCTACCAGAGCTCCACTAACTAACATGGTTACAACAGAACTATTTGAGTTTGTATCAATATAATTCTTGCATCTAGACTGCAGTAGAGGAGGATATGAATACATTTTAGTGATACTAGGTCGCTTCATTAGATTTGTCCAAGCCTACCCTACCACCAAAAAGCCAGGCAAAATTGTGGCAGACAAGATCTTCAATTACTGTTTTCAAATTTGGTTTCCCCAAAAGGATCTGTCATTACAAAGGGGCAGAGTTTGAAAATAATTTATTCAGAAGGCTACAGCACTACTTTAACATTGAAACAAATACAACTTACACAAGCTCCTTTGCTGCTCAGAGCTTAGAGCATGCACACAAATCTGCAGCTGCAAGCAGAGCTTTCCCCTTTGACCCCTCAGCAGACCTTCAATCCTTTAAGGGAGAGAGGGGACAGGTAAATCTAACCCTCACATTCCCTTATGAGTGCTACAACTTCCCTTGGAATGAGAGAACTGTATATGCTGCAAGGAGGACCATATTAATAAGACGTGCTTGTTTTGTATGTGCAGACACTAACTGGGGGCCAAAAGAAATACTAATGTGCTTTGTGAAACTGGAAAACATGTCCAGTACACTTGAGATACATCTGACTAGTAAGAGATTACTTTCTTTCTGCAACAATATTTTTGAATAGCTCATTCACTGGATGGAGAGATGCCTTTTTATGTTGCTTAACAGTACCACCAGTTTTCTCAGTCAGGATTCAGCATTAATTCCATGTTATTCTTGAGGGAGTGTGCCTATGGCTGCACAGTTGTCCAGTGATCATGGCTGTAATAGTGGTATATGAACTACAAATACCATCATTAGAGCTGTGGCAATTATTCATGGGATGTTTTTAACAAATTGAATGTCTTGGTTTTGTATTTTCAATGAAAAGAGAAAAAAATGGTGGGAATTATTTTTTATCTCTTTTTTTAATTGAAATATAAAAATACTAAAATGGTATACATTCACTTTCTGTTTTTTAATCAAAGAAGCAGAAAATTTCATCCACATTTTGGTTGAAAAGTCATTTTTTATATATAAAAAAGTTTTGACAAAAAAAATCAACCAGCTCTAACCATCAGCCTCATCTATAAAAATAAATAAAGGATGCTTGAAGCTGTTCATTCATATAAAATAAAAACAGAACCTAAACTTCCTTTTCAAATCAGTATGACTCTGAACTTTAAAAAAAAGTTAGTTAATTTTGTTTCACTTCTGTTTTTAATTTCTGTTCATCGCTGCCTTTCTTGGTTCCAACCCAGATCAGAAGCTAAAATACTGCAAAATATCACTTCTATATTAGTGCAAAAAAGAGAAATGCTGCCAGAAAAAACACATCACACAGGAAAGCTACTTTTGTATTTTACGTGCCAATGTTTAAAACAAAAGAGTGTCCAAAAATGATTTTTCTTATTTTCTTTGAATGAATGTGAGTTTAGGACCAGGCTGTGGGATTCTGCTCTTGTTACTTTTTGTGCTTGTAACAGGGAGTATAAATCTCACACTGACAGGGAAGGGGCTAAGGTAGCCCTCCCCACCCAGCCCTGCCAATCAGACATGGCTTTAAAAGGAGGAAGCTACGCTCAACAAGGGGGAAACTCTGAGAAAGAAGTGGCTCCCTGGAGTAGTTGAGGAACCCCAGCCCAGGTCTGTGAGGAGTCCAGCAAACCTTAGGGGCAAGCCCATTAGGGAGAGTTTGACTTAGCTACTTGGCCGTAAGGATACCAGTAAAGCTGCTACCCAGGCACTCCTGAAATTAGGTGGTGCCACTAATTTTTCTCTTTCTTTCTTTCTTGTTGGCCCTGGGAGGGGCTTGCTCTCTGTGTCTGAACTTTTTGCTTCCCCTCCCACCTGCAATACAAAGTAAGCAGGCCTGCAAGGGCGGGGACCACTGCAAGGACTAATAGGGTGGACCTGGACTGGGCAGCCCAGTTGGTGGTAACCGTGTGTGGCTGGGGCCCCAACCCAGCTAGGGAAGTGCCCCAGAGACATTCTCTTTACAGTAGTCCTATAGAACTAACATCTATGTGAAGAAGAGGCAACATGACTAGAACCTACAGGTAATGCTGGGTGCTCTACTAGATATTGACGGTGGTTGCCTCTGTAGTTGTAGTGACCACCAAAAAAGCCATTTCAATTTCCCCCCAAAGTTATTCAAAAGCACCAAAATAAAATATCAGCTACAATCTTTTGTATTAGCCTGAACGTAGCACCAAGTTCTCTGCCCCTTTGGCACCAATGTATCCAATTAATGTCCTTGGCATATTTGCCCCGGAACTATGCAGATGAACACTTGGAAGCTGTGCTTGCTTCCTCATTGCATCTTAAAAAAATACAAAGTTGTAAAACTGAGGGGGAAAATCCTCAGTAAAACACAAGAGTGTAGATAGGCAGTGTTGTGCTGTCACTGCTGCACCCGGACTAAATCATGTCTTTCTATATCCATTCTAGTGTACCTCTCAATCATGGACTTATTGCAATATTTTCCTGAATTTCCGGAAAGTACTTTTAAAATTGATTTTAGGCCTAGAAGTATAACATATAGGCGTGCTAGGTATCTGTTTGTACTCTCTTCCTTAGTTAAATGTCCTTCCCACAGATCACTGCTAGAGGCTGCTGGTCAGTTAAAAAAAAGCTCAGTCAAAACTCAAACATCATGAAGGAGTAATTGCAAAGTAGAAAGCTAATGGCTAGATTAAAAGTTTGAATATGGTTTCTCTTAGAAGTGCTGCAGGCTCTGGTGCATCAGCCAAACTTAAATCGATTAGCTATGATGTCTCCACGTTCAATTAAACATAACCTGGGCCAGATCCTCTCTCTGGCCCATACTCATCAATTGAGCTATGGCAGTGGTTTTTAACCCTGGGTCCATGGACCCCTGGGGGACTGCAGACTACGTCTAAGATTCCCAAAGGAGCCTGCACCTCCATTTGAAAATTTTTAGGGGTCTGCAAATGAAAAAAAGTTGAAAACCACTGAGCTATGGCAATATACAACAGCTGAGGACCTAACCCACTCTCTCTGCTTGAATCCCTCCTGCAATAATTTTCTTCATTGTACAGCAGGGGTCTCAAACACGCGGCCCGCGGGCTGCATGCGGCCCCTGGGGTTCTTTTGTGCCCGCCAAGCTCCCCGCGCTCCCCCCCCCACCTACCCCGTATCGCTGCAAGCCCCGTGCTGCTCCCTGAAGTAGCTGTATGTCCCTGCAGCCCTAAGCAGGGGGGTGGGAGGCAAGTAGAGGGCTCTGTGCTCTTGCAGCTCCCATTGGCCAGGAACTGGGAACCGCGGTCAATGGGAGCTTTGGGGGAGGTACCTGGAGGAGCAGCAAGAGCAGCACATGGCGCCATTTCCCCCCTCCCCCTCCTCGGACTCTGGCTGCTTCCTGGAGCGGAGTGGGGACAGGGCAGGCAGACAGGGAGCCTGCCCTGGCCGTGGGACGCAGCGCTGCCACCCCGCTCTAGGTAAGTGGCGCCAGGCTGGAGCCTGTACCCCGCACTCCTCCTGCACCCCAAATCCCTGCCGTGAGCCTCCTGCCACACCCTGCACCCCTCACCCCTCCTGCACCCCAACTCCCTGCCCTGAGCCCCCTGCCGCACTCTGCACACCTCCTGCACTCCCTGCCCTGAGCCACCGCTGCACCCCTCACCCCTCCTGTACCCCACACCCCAATTCCCTGCACACCTCCTGCACCTCAACTCCCTGCCCTGAACCCCCTCCTGCACCCCCTGGGTGAGGACTTCGGGGAAGGGGTTGGAATGGGGGCAGGGAAGGGGCAAGAAGAGGTGAGGCGGGGCAGGGGCGGGGCCTCATGGAAGGGGTGGAGTGGAGGCGGGGCCAGGGGCAACGAGGGGGGGTGTCAGTGATGCGGCCCTCGGGCCAATGCACTAGTCCTCATGCGGCCCTCGAGGTCATCTGAGTTTGAGACCCCTGGTGTACAGCCTACAGGTTATCCCCCCGCAAGGAAACATTTTCTGGTGCCAGGACTTTACACTGAATAGAAGATCACAATGTTGGGCTGGAACTACTTTAATGTGATATTTAATTAAATCTTATTTTAAATAGTTCATTTTTAGCACCTATTTTGCAATCCTTGTTCTTTTGCAATATATAGTTCTTTGTATCTGAAAAAGCTCTTAATGATAAAACCTATAGGCATAGGTATTTGCTAGGTCAGAGGTTCTCAAACTTCATTGCACCGTGCCCCCTTCTGACAACAAAAATTACTACATGACCTCAGGAGGGGGGAGCGAAGCGTGAGCCCACCCGAGCCCTGCTGCCCTGGCTTGGGGGGAGGGGGGAGAGGGCAAAGCCCAATTGCTTCAGTCCTGGGAGGAGAGCCTGTAACCTGAGCCTGCTGCCCAGGGCTGAAGCCAAAGCCTGAGCTTCTGTCACCTTGGGCAGTGGGGCCTTGGGCTTCAGCTTTGGCCCAGGGCCCCAGCAAGTCTATCACCAGATCTGCCAACCCCATTAAAACGAGGTCGCAACCCACTTCAGGGTCCTGAACCACAGTTTGAGAACTGCTGTGCTAGGTAAAACATAGGTATAAGGTAAGGCAGTAATGCAATGAGCCTACAAGTCTCAAGGCCTGTAAGACAATAGTTTAGCAAAACTAATGAAGGCATAAGGCCTTAGCATAAGCAGTTAACCAGGAGTAACCCTCGATCATAAGATATCACAAGATAGAATGCTGTAATAAACAAGTATGACTAAATTGCTAACAGCTAATCACAAGATGCCAGCTGATATCAACTTTAGATATTTTTAAATAAGGAACATCAGGAGATGTCCAACCGCAATAATGCCATGGTAACTAACTGACGTATATGTTAATAAGTTTGAGGTAAAAGACCTAGTAATCTATGGGAGAAGTTTCAGAGTAACAGCCGTGTTAGTCTGTATCCGCAAAAAGAAGAACAGGAGTACTTGTGGCACTTTCTCTTAATTAATTGGCCTTTCAAAGTTGGTAAGACAACTCCCACCTGTTTATGCTCTCTGTATGTGTGTATATATATCTCCTCAATATATGTTCCATTCTATATGCATCCGAAGAAGTGGGCTGTAGTCCACGAAAGCTTATGCTCTAATAAATTTGTTAGTCTCTAAGGTGCCACAAGTACTTCTGTTCTTCTTTCTATGGGAGAAGGGCACCCTAATATTAGTAGGGTGAGGAAATACTGGTAAGTAAAGGGGGCTGGAACCCTTACTGAATATGCATTAGGTATAGTGGATATCAGCGAAACATATTACAAAACCTGAATCCCGGCCTGCGTGCTTTGGGAAATGCCAGGATGATGATCACTGGTGATGATGATGATGATGGGGACGATGTTGCTAAGGATGATAACTAACACTTCGGGTCTTTTTGCAAAGGATAGTATGATTATATGGATGCTCAGATGCTGGGTTGGAGTGTTTGTGATTTTGCTAACTCTTAATAAAACTATTGCATATGCAAAGTGGGTTTCCTAAATGTGATTGTTGCTCCTGTGCACGTCAGGGTTCCCAGACTAATAATAACTCTAATGACTCTGGAGTTGTTAGTGGGTTGAGACCCTGTCAAACCATGGAGTGTTAACTGAGATTTCTAACTGATCAATGTAGTTAATATACAATCAATAGATCAGGCAACAATGTCCTGTCCCAACAGATGAGACTAGCTGGGATGTTCTAATTCTCAGTCCTTGGATGTATCCTTTAAGGGATTGGGGGCACTGTGCTCTCGAGGTAGGGGACTCAGATATGGAACTTGCTTGGTTTGAGGGACCTCAGATTGTTGTTTTGTTGTTTTTTAAAACTTTCAGGTCAGGGCACAAGACCTATCTATTTACATAGTTCCCTTCAGGGCTGGCTCCAGGCACCAGCCGAGCAAGCTTGTGCTTGGGGCGGCAGCTCCTACGGGGTGGCATTCTGCCCAATCCTAGGGTGGCATGGCAGCTTGTTTTGTTTTGTTTGCCGATCTGGCCGCCCTGTAGGGGGCGGTGGTGCGGAGGAGGGGGAGTGCCCTGCTGGGAGCGGGCTGTGCACTCCGTCTGCCCCAGCCGGTGCCAGGTCTGTAGCAAGCCCAGCAGGGCAGCCCGCGTCCTTCCCTCCCCGCCAACCGGAGCGGCGCAGCGGGAGGGGCTGCATGGCAAGCGCCCCGCTGAAGCCCTGGCTGCCCTCTTTCTCTCTCTCCCCCCGCTCCCTCCCCCACCCCCCCCCGCTAGCTGGGGCACGTCTGCAGCGCAGGGAGTCCCCCTGCACCCTGGCTCCAGCTGCCCCACAGGTTTTTTGTTTTGTTTTGTTTTTTCTTTGCCGTTCTGGCCGCCCCGATTATTATTGTTTTTTTTGCTTGGGGCGGCAAAAAAGCCAGAGCCGGCCCTGGTTCCCTTTACCAGGAGAAGGCTGGAGTGCGAAGCTATAATCTGAATGGAAAGATCTGTAGATGGCAAGTGTGTTAGAATTTACAACAGGCCAACTGGATTCCTTGTAGTATTGTTAACTCACCTACATTATTGACAGGTGTAATTGCATCAATTAAAGAGAAATCTACATAATAATATACATCCTAATAGCACTTTTTATCCACTGTACTTTACAAAGCTGGGTACAAATCGTCATCTCCATTTTAGAGACCGAAATAGGTCACAAAGAGATTAAATGAATTGCCCAAGGTCAAAGACAAGGGCAAAATCAGGACAAGAATCCAGGTCTCCTAATTACCAAGCTCCAGACTAAAGTTCTAGGCCACAACTGCCCCAAGATATGAATTATAGATACAGTGGCTAGAGTGCCAAGTGAGATTGTCTTCAGCCTAGAGATTTCCCATCAGCCGCAAATCTTTACTTAAAATATTTCCCTTGTGCTTCTTTTTAAAAAGCAGTATTCAATCTGAAGAGAGAAAAAAGAAGTTGTATGTTTATGTTTTTCTGCTTGGCTTTAAGATCAGTTTTGGCTATTTTTTAAAAGCTTTACATGACACTATACTGTGCATTTTCAAACTGGTAAAAACCTAAGAGGTTTTCTGATCAAGAGTCAAAATGTTCACTTTTTCAAGTGTATGATACATAGCTAACTATATAGCTGAAACTAATGACATGTTATTTTAAAACTCTTTATATACATCCACATATATTTTACTGCAATGAAATCTCCATCAGCTTATTTAGTTATATGTAAATTATATGTCCACATAAAACCATCCATTGCCCTAAGCCATCTCTAGTGTAATTGATGACTAAATAGTTACTTTCCATTCCACAGATACTATGAGCACCAGAGAGCTAACCCTGATCAGTCTCAGTGATTACAGAGTGCACCACAATTACATTTCCTACATTGGATTTCTGTATGAAAGGCTTGAACACTACCCATCCCCCCTTCTTCTATTGGATTGTAAATGATACATGCATTAAATATTTTTCTGAGGAGGACTAAATGAGCTAGCGATATTTCCAAAGGGGTGTTTAGGGTTTAGGCAGGGGAAAGGGTGGCGTGCTTTACTTTATTAAAACAGAATTTGCTGTTAAGGAGCCTGGGCGTGACTACTCAGAAATTTGGGCTATTCTTGGCAACTGAGGGTAATGAAACTTAGTGCAGTATAATTATTCCTGTGAGAGCAAGGAAAGCTCTTGTTTGAATTAGAAATATCCTTAAGAAAATCCCACTTGAGCTCTGCTTTGATGTCTCCGTTTTCTGAACTGAAGTCCCAGTGAGGCGTTATGGAGCCTGCTATTTGCTGAATGGTCTTTAGTAATGCAACTGATTTTCTTTAATATTGGCATATCCCTGAACCTTGATGATGCACAAATGGACCTGATTCTCCTCCCACTACAACCAGTTGTACACTAGTGTATTTCTTTGGCTTCAGTGGAGCTACTCCTAATTTACCCCAGTGGCAGTGAGAGGAGAATCAGGCCCTTGGTATATAGGTTGCTATGTTTTCCATTGGCTAATTTGATTATGTTGCAATACATTGATTATAGTAATTTATAAACTGTTCCAGATTACACCGCTTCAGCATCCCCTTAAAATTTGTTGCATTCTAAGCTTTCATAGCACATATTTTTTGGCCTTATGTTCTTTTTCAGATCTTCTCTTGATATCCAGAAACATGCAGCACACTTAGGGTTAACACTAATCCCAATGGCATCTGAAGAAGTGAGGTTCTGACCCACGAAAGCTTATGCTCCCAGTACTTCTGTTAGTCTCAAAGGTGCCACAGGACCCTCTGTTGCTTTTTACAGATTCAGACTAACACGGCTACCCCTCTGATACTAATCCAATTTGTTTACTAGGTAGCTCTCAAAATTATAGGGCTAGATTCTCATCTCCATTACACCACTGTACATTCAAGGTGAAATCCTGACCCTAATGAAAGCAATGGCAAAACTCCCATTGACCTTAACAGAGTCAGGATATTGCGCTCTGAGAGTATGTCTACACTGCAATAAAAAACCCACGGCTGGACCGTGCCAGCTGACATGGGCCCATGGGGCTCAGGCTGTGGAACTGTTTCACTGCAGTGTAGACTTCTTGGCTCGGGCTCAAGCAAGCCCAGCCACTAGGCCCCTGCAAACTGGGAGGGTCCTAGAGCTCAGGATGCAGCCCAAGCCCGGAAGTCTACACTGCAATGAAAAAGTCCTGCAGCCTGAGCCCCGCGAACCTGAGTCAGTCGGCATGGGCCAGCTGCAGCTCTTTACCCAGAGTCACGCTTCTGAAATCAGCAGTTCCACCGATCAGAATGCAGCCCAGAGTCTGTTATTAACTTAACCCAAGCCTGCAAAAGCCCAGGTTTTGTGTTTTTTGAATGAAACACTTGCAGGCCGGATTCTCCACTTCTTTGCAACTTGTACAGTCATTTACACTTGTGCAAAGTGGGTATAAAATGCTACTACCAATATAAGGGTTAAATCCTACTCTCACTGCAGGCAATTTTGCTATTGACGTCAGTAGAGGTAGGACTCAGTACAAATGAGAGGGGAAGGCTGGTTTGGTAGCATCTTACAGTCCTGTACACTGTAATCCTACGGCAGCATCCATGCAGAAATGTTCACTTAAAAAACAGGGATAGTACATGGATAGCTACAAACTCTGATTTCTATACCTTTTCCTTTTTCTGATCTTTGAGTCATAATTTTACCAGTGGTTCTCAAATGGCGAGGCATGTCAAATTGCCTATGGCGGCTTAGCCACTCATTCAAATTTGGCCTGACTGACCCCTGTCATGAAAGAGGTGCAGCCAGGCCAGATTTTAGGGTGTTGGTGTGTACGGTGGCTCCAAGTTCTGGTAAACCTCTGGTGCAAGATGAGCAAGACGTTTGACTACAGACATTACAATGTGTACCAAGAAACTTTTTGGATAAACTGGCAGTGTTGAGGATTCAAGGGACCAGTGGCTAGTGCTGAGAGCAGATCAAGTGGCTCCAGACTGACTATTGGAAAGCCAGAGATGAGAACCACACCTCTGGAAACTCTTGTCTCTTTCATGAAGACTTTTAATCAGATGCTGAGAACTGTGCAAAGCACTGAGCCCATAGCCATTTATGACTGTCTGATCAGCAGGGACCGTAACCATCTAACTTCCGAATCTAAGATAGCACTCTAGAGGGGAGCCAACAGCCACCGGATCAGGCTCGCAAAGTGACTCTGGTGCTCATGCCTGGTCCCAGAGGAGGCTTTGCTGCTGGAGCAGCTACAGCACATCCTGGATCCATACTTGGAGCAGTTGTTTGATGACCCCTCCGGAGAACAGCCCACCTGGAACTGGCAGCAGAAATAGAAGAGGCAGAAGTAATGCTGGAGCCTGCTACGTTTTTGCATCCATGTTTGTTGTTATTAATGTACAAATGGGGAGGGATTTCTGGCATATGAGCCAATTACATTTGTATTACAAGCTGCAGATTGCAAACCAGTGCTTTGGTGTCTCCTACCCCCACCCCCAATTATCCCCAATGTGGCATTCAAAATGGTTACTGGTAAGCGCAAATAACAGTTAAACAAGCAGTTGTGATGAACTTTTTACTATATACTGTCAAGCAGTTACACAGATGCATTGGGGTGTTCAAAGTAAGAGTCTTACATTGGCTGCAATGACAGTACACTGCACCATACAAATCAGCTATGCCAGAGTGTACTGGGTCACCTGTAAACTATACTGTGGTGCCTTGGGGGAATATAGTTCACAGGTGCTGAATTAACTGTCCAAAATACACCAGAGAGTTGTATGAAGTCCAGAAATGTGCTGGGGATGGGTGGGGGAGTGGGTGCGGGGGGTGCTTTGCAGCTCTTTGTTACAGATGCATGCTTGCGGGGGCGGGAGCAAAGAGAATTTTGGTGCTGCATTCCCTGTTGTGATTTCAGGTAGTCCCTGTGGTACATATATAGTCCATGTATGCCATTTTAAGATTCCATATTGTTGGGGGTCTTTGCAGGTAGTCCACAGATAGTTCTAGTCCATGCAGGCTGTGTCATAAGCCATAGTTGCAGCAGGGTAACTTCATGAATGCAGAGAGCTTTCAGCAGCTTGCGGGGAGGCACTAATCCATATGGAAGCCAACACAGCATCCTCGGGGCTGATAGCTGTAACCATTTCCCATAGTAGGAACTCCAGATGGGAGTTCCTCCTCCTCACAAGGGCTAAAATGGTCTGGAATTTTAAAAGATATATCATTAAATGAATGTTGTAAATTTTACCTTACCATTACGTGTGAAGACTTTACGCTGGGCTTAATTCTCAGTGGTGTCCAAGGAACTAATATGTCAATCTCAGAACACATTGAAGCACAGTTATACAAAGTATCATTTTTTGGGCTTGGACAAAAGACACATCTGCTGATGATGTGGAGAAACTGTTCTGAAATAGTGAGACAATAATGGACTGTTTCATTCCTGCGGTCAGGCCCTTCTACCTCCACAGCCCAGTCAGAGTCCAGCAGGAACCTGGAGGTGGGGTCGCACTGTCCAGATGCAGTCCAAGAAGAAGTGTGTCTCCAACAACCTTATGGCTGATATCATGGACAGGGCCAGCCAGCAGCTAAAGTCCGAGAAGTTGAAGGATGGATATCAAGGTGATAGGCAGAGAGAGGCTTCAGAGTGCAAGGGGAGGTGGGCAGCACAGTTCCTTGAGCAGGAACATTGCTTGAGGAAGGAAGCAGAAGGACTTGTTTGAGAGGCTGCCGACACTCATGGCCACAAAAGTTCCTGTTCCACCCGCACCTCTTGCTCCAGCCCCAGGTCCTGAGTCCCCTCCATGCTACCCTGTCCTGCAGACCAGGAACTCGTTGGACAATTCTATGGTTGAGCAGTCCAGGCAACAAGGAGTGAATACTAGCTGAATTGGTCAAGTGGTGCCCTGTGCAGTCCTCCACCCCAGTGCAGCAGTGCCAAGTGTGTTCAAAACGCACTAGTAGGGCAAAGGAGAACAGGGGGAAAGGGGCCATTTCAAGGTAGGAGAGTTTTATATGCATTGTTATTTGTTTTGCATTGGTTTTACTGTTCACTGTTTGTGTTATTCACTTTATTTTATCTCTATTTTGGACTTTCATGGCAGCTGGCCTATTTATCAGTTTTTTAATATTGTCATTTTCTTGTACCTTGATGTTGAAAAAATAAAGGCATTGACTTCACTAACAAAGTTTATGACCATCACCACAGATAAACTATATAATGTTCATTTCAAAGAATAAACCTAAAAACATGATGAGGCGGAAGTCATATGTCTCAATATGACAGGTTTCAGAGTAGCAGCCGTGTTACTCTGTATCCGCAAAAAGAACAGGAGTATTGTGGCACCTTAGAGACTAACAAATTTATTAGAGCATAAGCTTTCGTGGGCTACTGCATCCGAAGAAGTGGGCAGTAGCCCAAGAAAGCTTTTGCTCTAATAAATTTGTTAGTATCTAAGGTGCCACAAGTACTCCTGTTCTTTTTATGTCTCAATATAACTTTTCAGATCCATAAGTAAAAATCATGGTTCATCCCCTACTTGTAGCAGACAATAATAGTACTTCATTCACTGTTGATATTACTGTACACCTACATTCATCCACTATTCTCCCTCATCCCCTAGCCATGCAAGTTCATGTGAGTGCACAAAGCATCCCTGATTTCTAGTGCAAGTATGCCTCATGCTCCATTTTTGACAGGGACCCTTTCCGGCTGTATGTGCTGGAGTGTGATACAAAATTACTAAAGATAGTTAAGTCGCAGGCAGACTGCAAAGAGCTACAAAAGGATCTCTCAAAACTGGGTGACTGGGCAACAAAATGGCTGATGAAATTTAATGTTGATAAATGCAAAGTAATGCGCATTGGAAAGCATAATCCCAACTATACATATAAAATGATGGGATCTAAATAGCTGTTACCACTCAAGAATGAGATCTTAGAATCATTGTGGATAGTTCTCTGAAAACATCCACTCAATGTGCAGCGGCAGTCAAAAAAGTGAACAGAATGCTGGGAATTAATAAGAAAGGGATAGATAATAGGACAGAAAATATCATGTTGGCTCTATATAAATCCATGGTACGCCCACATCTTGAATACCGTGTGCAGATGTGGTCGCCCCATCTCAAAAAAGATATATTGGAATTGGAAAAGGTTCAGAAAAGGGCACCAAAAATTATTAGGGGTATGGAAAAGAGTGTGAAAGTTCTGGAGCCCCTGCTGGTCATCCCAGGTCTGCATATTGATGTGATCGCACCTGTCTGTGCTTGTGGCCCTGCTCCAGAAGTGCTGGTCTACAAAAGGAGCATCAATAGTTATCCTGAGAATTGTGAGCAGCAGCACTCAGCTGGAGTCTCCTCCTCCTCCTCGAGGTATCTTCGGTAGGTCAGAAAACACCACTAAAATATCCACAGGATGCTCTGCCTGTTTCCTCAAACAGGAATGAAAGTGCAAGCAGGATGGGTGCTTCAAACAGTGCCATGTTGCTGTCTCCAGTAGCTGGGAAAGTGGAAACCCAAAAGATGGCTGGGTGGATGTGTTGGCAAGCTGAGACAACATCCGAGAAAGTGCTGTGGGAGGGATAATCAAGTTTTCCCATGGTGCACCATGAATATAGGGGTAGAGTGGCTAGAGCTGAGGAGGGTGCTAGGGAGCCTCAGACAGGCTGGTTTGACTCGGGGCTGCATAGTACAGTGTGGACACATAAGTATGGATGTGAGACTCGAGTCCAGAAATTGTAAACCCAGGGTCACTAATCAGTGTGGACGCTCAAGTGTGGGTTTAGAAACACGGTCTGTGCACTTGAGTCCCAGAAACCCTGGGCTTATACTGCAGTGCAGACATACTCTGAGTCCTCTCCCACTAATAGCCCCTATTGACTCTCATTCTACTGGTAGCTCCTGGCTGCTCCCTGATCAGCAGCTCTGCTTTGTGGGAGTGGCTTTCATTGGCACCCGGGGGTGGCTCAGGCCTCTAAAGACAACTTCTGTTTCTTTTCTTCCTCTTATAGCAGTAACTTCAATAGAGGCTGTTAGCCTCTCTCTCTCTCTCTTTCCCCCCTCCTAGCAGCTTCCTCAGGTGTTCAGGATTTTTGAGAAAGGGCCAATACCACAGGATTCACCAGCACTTCACAGATCACCAGGAAGTACTCAATGAAGCAGAGAAAACACTGCAGTATCTATGTGTAACTATGCAGGAGGGCGAAGTTTAATTTACGTATATACAATAGTAGTCATGTCAAAAAAAACCCCAAGGAACAGAATATTAAGTCTTTATATAACAGAATAGGAAATTTGTATAGGAAAGATAGAAAACCAATAGTACAGCCCAGGAGGGAATGTGCCCAATGGTCAGAGTGATATACTGACACTCATATCTCCTAGATTCTATTCCTTGTTCTGCCACTGATTTTTTATGTGGTCTTGAGTCAGTTCACCTCCCTATGTCTTATTTTACCCAGCTGAACAATGTCTATGATAATACTGCCTTTCCTTACAATGGTGTTGGTGGGCTTAATTAATTACTGTTATTAAAGTACTTTCAGATTTAAAATAAAAAGCACTAAATTAATAGAGAGTGGGTTATATTATTATCATAAATGCAAATTTTCCCAAATGCTACTTAAATATTTTCAGGAGAGAATAAATTTCCTTCTTTCTCCATTTACACCAAGTAGAATGTGTGTGTGACTCAAGTACCCTGATCTTCCTGCTATTAACTACCCTTTAGACCTTCCTTCCTCCAGGTTGCCTCTTGATTGAGTGTTAGCTCTGTCATTTTGCAGGTTTTAGAAATTCACAAATCTCCCCTCTCTGGGAGCAGTAGGCCCAGAACTCTATGTATACCAGATATTTCTCAACTCTGACAGCTAGCTTCCACTTTGCCTTCCTTTTAGATTCTAAACTCAAACAGGTGAATGATATTAGCATCCACTAAGTCATCTTTTAGACTGTCCCCAGGCTACAGTTTCTAATTTCACCTCATTTAAAAATAAAAGAATGCAGATGAGTTTTTAAAAAGTAAGGCTGTGTGTGTGTGGGGGCGGGGGGGTGTTCAAATTCTGCCATCAGACAGGTGTGTGCAGTTTGGTCAACTACCTTTCCCCCCATCATGTTTTATATATTTATTTAGGGTTGCCTTTGATCTGTATCAGTTTAAAGTCTATGGAGGATCAAAGGCAGTCTATGGTGAACAGTTGGGAGGGTATTGAAATTAGTCAGTCAAAATGAAGAGGTATGCTATATTCTCTTCTTGAAAACTGGGGTTTAATAGGCCACATGACTCCTATTAACATCAGTGATGCCTATGCGAAATCAAACTAAGCCCCTTCCTGTTAAAGAGAAAAGAAAACCACAAGGAACATGCTTAGTTGTTTTAGAAAAGTTTAACCGAGCCTGAAATTATTAACAAAACTGTGGAAGCAGCAGGCCAGGTGAACATTTTAAACTACGTTTTGTGGAACCACTATGGATTATGTTCCAGACCAAACATAAGATATTAAATAACATTGGATTTTTACAAAATTTTTCACAATTCCATTTGCAATCGCTTTTTGATATCTTGTGGCACCATGTAGATGTGGCTCAGTTTCACTAATCCCTGGGGGGAAAAGTCTTACACAGTCATAGAAACTTATTTCTGGAGGATGCTCAAGCCACAAAAGATCACATTTCCTAGCCACTTCACACCCAAACTGTCCTGATACTCAGTCCTTTAACTATTCAGTTATTACAGTCAAACCACAAGGGCTTCAGTTTTGATAGCAACATTTTAATGTACATGAAAGGCAGTAGGAAAAAGCATCTGGGTACCAGTGCATAGAAGACCTATAATCCAAACAGGATTTCATTCTGTTTGTTTAACTTCACAACAACTTAATAAGTCTTGATTGTTATAATAATAATAATATAACAACAACAACAAACAATAGCAAATATCACTAATAAAACACTCAACCCATTTGAAAAAGATAGTTATGTTAATTAATTTTGAACTTCATTCCCCTGTTCTGTTATTTCCATGAGCTTGCCTCCTCCAATGTATTCAAGAGCCAAGAAAACATGACATTAGCTCTTTTAAGTGAATGTTGGATAGATGAGACAAAGGACAAATTAAAAAGTGGAAACTCATGCCTTACTTCCTGCTGTGGTGCAGCTGTTCCGATATGATTAAATATGTAGCAAAATGAACTTAGTTTTATTATTTAAAAATTTCCCTCTTATCCCCACTCCCTACTCATCTGCCTAAAATAAAATGATGGTACAGAGTGAGATGGCTGAAGAAGTACTGAGGTACCTACCAGCAACAGAGGTACTTTATAAAGGAGAAACAAGAGGACAGATCCAAAATCTGTTTTCTGGTTATATAGTGCTGCCCACCACACTAACATCTCAGTGCCTTCCATATAAAATTGATCACACTAGAAAGGTCCCTAGGGGCACCCTCAACTCCTATAGGGGAAGAGGAGGTCATGAGTGTGTCAGTTACTCAGTTTCAGCAAGAAATAAGGAAGAGGGCCAAGAAGCTGTAGATGGACAGATGAAAGGCACTGTGAACACCTGGCACACGAGAAGGAAGTACAAAGGATGAAGCATGAAGACCAGGCCTCAGTGTACCATATGATTAAGGCCCTTTGTTATAATTATTTACAGATTTTCCCCAAAAATTTCCTGTTTCTTGAAAAAGCCAGTATTTGGGTTTTACCGATTTTCACCCAAATTTAGTTTTTTCTGGGACTCAGGAATTTTTTACAGGGGAAGTTGAGGGGACTGCGTTGAAGGGGCTCTGTCTGGTCAGAGGGCCAGTAATCATGCATTACAGCCTCCCACTACCCTCCTGACCCCAGCCCTTCTGTGCAGCCCTGTCCACTTCCTCTGCACATTGGTGGAGCAAGACAGGCAGGGAGCCAGGTCCCAGCAGCCAAGACTGCCCAAGTGCTTCAGCGACAGGCCTGCAGGGAGCGGAAGGCTGAACCCCGTGAGTACTGTCCCCATTGCTGGACAGAGCCCCCTGCTGATCCTAGCCCTTCAGCAGAGCCCCTGGGCACAGAGTCCTGTCTGCTTCCCCTGCCGGACAGAGCTTATGCAGGGGAAATGAACGGAGCCATGCTCAAGGTCTGGGGTCAGGTTGGGGCTCTGTCCAGCAAGTGGACAAGTACTCATGGGTTTCAGCCTTCTGATCCCCTCCTGATCTCTGCCCTTTACCATAGCCCAGTTTGCTTCCCTGGAGCAGGAGGGGAGCAATTCAGGCAGGGAGTCAGGTCCACTGCTGCAGAAAGCGAAAATTGAAACTGCCACCCCATCTCCCCCACCCACTCCCCTTCCTTTTTACTTTTTACTGATTTTTTTCCTGATTTTTAAAATTTTTGAATAAAAACTGATAAATTCCCAGGAAATTAAAAGAATAAATAAAAACTGAAAAGAAAGGGCCTTACATAGGGTGAACATTCACTACTACTTTTACAAACAACCAGCAATAGGAAAAATGTCTGCATCAACCTACCCAGATACACTAATAATTGAATTTTCAGTCAAATAATTCCAGTCTCTTAGCAGCCTCCACTCCTTCTGATGGCTCCTTCATTCACAGGGACAACTTATCCTTCTTCCCCACCCCTCTGCGTGGTCACCTACATATGGAAAATGGAAAACTACGGTAGGGTCAGAGGAGCAACAAGGGGGAATACAATGGGGGAATCTGTTCAACATCTTAGAAGTTGCAAGGAGTATGGGGAAGAAGACCAGGAAATCTTACTACATACGTGAAATTATGATTTAACTAGCATCACAGAGGCTTGGTAGAATAAAACTCATGACTGGAATATTGGTATAGAAGGGTATAACTTTTTCAGGAAGGTCAGGCAGGGAAAAAGGGAGGAGATATTCCCTTCTATATCAAGAATATATTCACTTGTTCTGAGATCCTGAAGGAAGTGAAAGGCAGGCCAGTTGAAAGTCTCTGGGTGAAAATAGAAAGGGGAAAAGAACAGAGGCAATGTCATGGTAGGGGTAGGGTAGGGATAAGGATAGGCGTCCACTACCAATCCCTACCCTAGAAGGGTAGGGAGGAGCTGGATGAGGCATTTCTAGAACAAACCACAGAAGTATCCAAAAACACAAAATGTGTTAGTAATGGGGGACTTTTACTACTCAAATATCTGTACAAAGAGTAATAAAGCAAAACTCAAAATGTACAATAAGCTCTTGGAAAGTAGTAGGGACTATTTCTTGCTTTAGAAGGTGGAGGAAGTAACCAGGGGAACAGCCATCTTAGACTTGATTCAGATTAACAGGGAGGAGCCACTAAGCTATCCCTACTGCTTAACAGGGGGAGGGATAGCTCAGTGGTTTGAGCATTGGCCTCCTAAACCCAGGATTGTGAGCTCAATCCCTGAGGGAGTGATCTGGGGCAAAATCAGTACTTGGTCCTGCTAGTGAAGGCAGGGGGCTGAACTTGATGACCTTTCAGGGTCCCTTCCAGTTCTATGACATAGGTATATCTCCATATATTTATATTATTATCTAAAAATGATCATGAAACAATAGATTTAATTATTCTAAGGAAAGGAAGGAGTGACAACTGTGGAATAAGGACATTGGACTTCAAAAAAGCAGACTTTAACAATGTTAGAGAACTGGTAGGGTAAGGTCCCATGGGAAAAAAATCAAAGGGATAAAGGCATTCAGGGGAGCTGGCAGTTTCTGAAAGAGACAATATTAAAGGCACAGCTACAAACTAACCCAAAGTGAAGGAATGATAGGAAGAATAGTAGGACGATAATATGGCTGCTCTTTAATGACCTGTAAATCAAAAGGGAATCCTACAAAGAGTTGAACATGGACAAATTGCTAAGGATTAGTACAAAAGAACAGCACAAGCATGTAGCAACAAAATCAGACAGGCTAAGGGACAAAAGGAGTTACACCTAGCAAGGGACATAATAGTAAATAGGAAGAGGTTCTGTAAATACATTATGAGCAAGAGAAAGTTGAAGGAAAGTGTAGGTCCTCTACTTTGTGGGGAAGAAGTACTAATAATGGACAATACCAAGAAGGATGTTCACTGTAGGGTAATTAAGGAACTAGCTGAAACAATCTTGGAACCATTAATGATTATCTATGAGAACCCTGGAGGACAGAGGAGGTCCCAGAGGACTGGAGAAAGACAAACATAGTACCTATCTTTAAAAATGGAAACAAAGAGGACCTGGGGAATTGTAGACCAGGTAGCCTAATTTTAATACCAGAAAAGATACTGAATCAAATTATGAAACAATCAGGTGGTAAGCACCTAGAGGATAATAGGACAATGAGTAATAGCCAACTTGGAATTGTCAAGAACAAATAATGCCAAACCAACCTTATTTCTTTCTTGGACAGGTTTACTGGCCTAGTGGGGAAGGGGAAGCAGGAGATGTGATATCTCTTGATTTTAGTAGGACTTTTGACACAGTCCCACATGACATTCTCATAAGCAAACTAGGGAAATGTGGTCTGGATGAAATTACTATGAGATGAGTGCAAAACTAGTTGAAAAAATATACTCAAAGAGTAGTTATCAATGGTTCGTTGTCAAACTGGGAAGCTGTACCTCAGGAGTCTGTCCTGAGTCTCGTACTATTCATTTTCATTAATGACTTAGATAATGGAATAGAATATGCTTAGAAAATTTGTGGATGAGACCAAACTGGGAGGGTTGCAAGCACTTTGGAGGACAAGATTAGAATCAGAATGACCTTGATAAATTGGAAAATTGATCTGAAATCAACAAGATGAAATAAGTGAAAAGAACTACATTTAAGAAAGAAAAATGAAATGCATAATACAAAATGGGGAATAAGTGGGTAGGCAGCAATATGGCGCAAAGTGAATAAGAGTCAACAGTGTGATGCTGTTACGGAAAAGGCAAATATCATTCTGGATGTATTAACAGGGACGTTGTATGTAAGCCAGGGTGCTGCAACAATTTTTATACTGGGGGTGATGAACCAAGTGGTAAACCCTGTATATAATGGAAACAAACCACTTCAAGCCAGGGGTATGGCAGCACCCCCACACCCTAGTTCCAGCACCTATGTATATAAGACACAACGAGTACTCGTTCCACTCTACTCCACTCCACTCTTGGCACTGGTGAGGCCTCAGCTACAGTTTTGGGCACCACACTTTAAGGAAGATGTGGACAAATTGGAGGAAGTCCAGAGGAGAGCAATAAAAATAATGAAAGGTTTAGAAAAACCTGACCTAGGAGGAAAGTTTGAAAGAATGGGGCATGGTCAGCCTAGAAAAAAAGACTGATGGGGACATCACAGACTTCAGATATATAAAAGGTTGTTATCAAAAGGATGGTAAATAATTATTCTCCATGTCCACTGAGAGTGGATAAGAAGTAGTTAGATTCATTTGTAGCAATGGAGATTTAGGTTAGATATTAGAAAAAAATTTCTAACTATAAGGATAATTAAGCACTGGACTAGGTTACCAAGGGAGATGGTTTTAAAGAACAAGTTAGACAAACACCTGTTAGGGATGATCTAGGTATACTTGGTCCTGCCTCAGCACTGCTGCGGGGAGAGAGGAAGGATGATCTAGACAGCCTCTCAAGATCCCTTCCAGCCCTACATTTCTATGATTCTATGTCTGTGTTTGGGTGGAAGCAGACCTCTGTTCCACTCTGGCTTCATCTTTTTGTCTCATGCCGCCGGTTTTGACCCTTTTCCTTAATGTGTGTATGACAGATAAAGTTTGGTTGAATAAAGATTGTGCAGTGAGTTTGGGTACACAATGAAAACCACGAGGAATTGGTTGTGCAAACTAATTTTAACTGAGTTCCATATAACAAACAATTAAAACTCTTTAACATAACTGTCTCCAAACAGAAGCATGTTAAAAATTTCATTCAATTAGGCATTGTTTTCAATTCCTACTGTGAAAGTTCATATTTGTATTCAGATCATCCCTTTCTTCTCCCATCTCCCTTGTAGTTGTGCTAGCAACACGTTGTGACGGGATCCCTGGAATGGTGGGACCTCTGTCTCCTTGACTTTCCAGGCTGGGCTGTTTCACACAATGCTATGTCCAATTCTGGGCACCACATTTCAGGAAAGATGTGAACAAATTGGATAAAGTCCAGAGAAGAGCAACAAAAATGATTAAAGGTCTAGAAAACACGACCTAGGGAAGATTGAAAAAATGGGGTTTGTTTAGTCTGGAGAAGAGAATACGGAGGAGGGGACATAATAACAGTTTTCAAGTACATAAAAGGTTGTTACAAGGAGGAGGGAGAAAAATTGTTCTTCTTAACCTCTGAGGATAGGACAAGAAGCAATGGGCTTAAATTGCAGCAAGGGCGGTTTAGGTTAGACATTAGAAAAAATTCCTAACTGTCAGAGTGGTTAAGCACTGGAATAAATTGCGTAGGGAGGTTGTGGAATCTCCATCATTGGGGATTTTTAAGAGCAGGTTGGACAAACACCTGTCAGGGATGGATCAGGGATCGGCAACCTTTGGCACGTGGACCATCAGGAAAATCCACTGGCAGGCCAGGACGGTTTGTTTACCTGCAGCGTCCGCAGGGAAATGGCAGCCAGTACATCCCTTGGCCCGGGCCACTTCCCGCAGCCCCCATTGGCCTTGAACGGTAAACCGTGGCCAGTGGGAGTTGCGATCAAGGCATTCATTATACAAAACATACCATAATCATATGACAGTGGTGAATATGGGAACTTCAGGATGCTACTTTGAGGTACAAAGTGTCACACACATTAAGTTCCCTTTTTTTATTATTTTACAGAAAGGGCCCTTTACACATGCAGGAAAATTTCAGTTTCTCAAAAAGAAATGAAGACATTCCATCAGGAAAATGAAAATGATAGTGCTCCATCTGTCCTCCTGGAAGGTTCTTTTTGCAGGAAAAGGTGCAATTGACAAGAAACTTCCAGGTACACACTGATAAGCTGCAAAAAAAATTTCATTCTCCTAAAATTAATTTAAAAAAAAACTGTCCCACAAAAAATGTCAAAGGCCTTAATTTCCATCTGCAATCAGGATGACCACTTTTTCTGAAATCTCAACATTTTCTGAGGAACAGAAATTCTATTTTATGGCCAGTTCTATTTTTTATACTGGTAGCAGAGCAGTCTTCACCCACCACAGCAATGTGAGGTTGAAGTGAGGCGCTATTGTTTGTTTCAAAGCCCATTCTCTTTGGAAAAGCTCCCCTTTGTTTTCAGAAAGGTGGTGGGGAATGCACCCTCCAGGAGCAAAATCAGAGACATATTTAATATCATTGAGCTTCTAAGGACATCTTCATTTGCCTTTCCATTTTCCAAAGGCACACTTGACCATCATTTGATTCTTGCAAGGCAAAAGTTAAAGCAATAATTGTCTATTCCACTGCAGTGATGGGATGGTTTTAATAACCAAGAGAGCAAGTGCCTCTCTGTTCTCGATCCCTGCAATCTTAGTCCCTCAAATCCATTTGGAAGGCAGCTACTAAAATTATTTTTTGACTTGTTATTCAAACTACATTACTGCACTCTTGAAATCCCTCCATTGGCTCCTCATCTTCCAATATAAAGAGCATAGACTTCTTGTCCTCACTCTCAAAGCCCTCCACAATTTAGCCACAACCTACAATCCTGACCTGTTATTTTATTGCAAAGTCAACCCTTGCCTTCGCTCTAGTGATGCCAACCTTGGTCACCCAATTCTCCGCTTCTCTGAGAAGTACTGGCATACTTTCCTCCCATGCTGCTCCAATAAGTGGGAAAAGCTCCCAGTCAAAATCCTTAAAGTCACCACTCTCTCCTCTGTCAAATCTCGCCCCAAAACTCACCTCTTCCCTCATGCATACAGTGAAGTACATTCTGACAATGGCTAAGCAGGTGAAGAGCTGTGCTTACCACTAATGACTGGCTAGAATTGAGCACCTACAACTGTTTATTTCATTATATTCTGTCTCCCCACTCCACCTTGGTTCACTTGTAGATCACATGGACTTGTAGCAACTTGCCTTTTTAGATTACAAGTTCTTTAGAGAAGGGACTGTCATTTACTATATGTTAATAGAGCACCTCGCACAGTGGAACTCAGCCTGGTTGTAGCCTTTAGGTGCTTGTTTTTATGTTAAATAAATAATAATACCCCCCCCCCCAGGCCTTGAAATACTGGCACCCAGCAGGGTATAGCTTGCCAACCCAACACAATGCGGCGATTCCAGGCAAATCAATAATTATTATGAACATTGTAAAGGAGGGGAGGAAATGTAAGGGAAATTAAAAATACCCACCATAGAGAAATACACAGGGATAGCAAAGAAAGAAATAGATGAGGTCCTGAGAGGAATGAACAATTGGAAAGCACTCTGACCAGATTGTACATGGGTTCTGACTGAAATGTGTAACTGTGACGAAGTGGGAATGTTCTTAATGTTTTCTCTGAATACTGTGTGTTCCTCAGTTTCCCCTATATATTACTCAAGTATTTAGTTGGTGAGCTAAGGGTGTGTGATTGCTGCAGAGACCCTAGCAGGCAGGTATGGCTGCCTCTAGCTGCCTGCACGTAGATAGTGGCCAAAACATTCTGTAACCTGGCAAGTAATGGCCGGAGGGCCTCACCCCAGGAGCCATCTGGCTATGACAAGTTGGAGAAAGGAGAGGGGTGGCGACCAGGTGATCCTTTTGCCTGGGAACAAGACAAAGGATGGAGGCGGAACAACATGCATGACTGAGGCCAGGCAGCTGGAAGCGAGTCAGTCTCCTGGTTTGGGACTCAGAGGTGACGGCCAAGGTCCTGGGGCTCTGGGTCCTCCCAAGGTGGCCTTTACTGAATGTTCCTGATTTCTGTGCTAACAAGATTTGTTCTACGCTGTATTCCTGGTGACTAATAATCCCTTCCGTTTTACACCGCTGGCTGAGAGTCACTTCTGACTGTGAAGTTGGGGTGCGTGGCATGTAAGGCTTCCCATCTAGGTGGGCTCGCTGAGGGGAGCTCACAGAGTGAACAGGGTGCTGACTGCTCTGAGGTTGGACCAGGAAGTGCCAAAGCCGAGCAGACTTCTTGCCCTGGTGAAGGCATGAACTGAGGTGAGACATGTCGCACCAGAGTCCTGGCTGAACTTTATTCAGAGCAGTTCCAGAGCACCGAGACTGTGACTTCATGATAGTAACAACTCGCTATGATTGTTTACATGGACAGCTTAATAAGTGTCTGAAGAACAGGTGTCCACGATGGATGGTGACAGGGAGAACTGCCCTCATACAAAAAAAGAAAGAAGGCTGGACTGATACTAGGAATTATAGATTGATCATCCCAAGTATGTGGAAACTTCTAATGGCAATTCTGGCAAAGAAGATCTGGAGAGTGCTAGCTCACAATGGAATGCTGCCTTCTTAGCAAAAAGGGCTGCACGTTAAACACAAAAGGGACACAAGACCTCCGCAGGCTGAACGGGATGACCACAGAAGATGCAAAAAGAAGAATGTAGAGATGGTGCGAATAGATGACCAAAAAGCATATGACAGCTTCCAACATTTGTGGATCAACAAGACACTGAAAATGCACAAGATTCATCCAAAGATCATCTCCTTCCTACAGGAATCTATAGTTAACTGGAATACTCAGCTCTAATGGGATGATCTGAAACTACATGGACTGCCACAAAAGGAGAGATATAGAGATTGATGACATGTGTAGAAAAGTTTGGTGAAGCTATAAACCTAGTAGTTTGGTTGGCTAAATGTGCATCAGCATCTGTAAAAAGGGACAAACTGGTGCAATCAGATGGCATACAAGTTAACTGAGGTACTATCCAATACATCTTTCAGCATGGCTCCTTCAAATACCTTGGAATCAGGGAATTGTTAGAGTTACAACATAAGGAAGTCAAAGAAGAAGTGAAGTAAGAATATTACAGAAGAATAAGAACTACTCTAAGGACAAAACTTAACTCGAAGAATTTGATCTGAGCCATTCACATGTTGGCGATATCAGTAGTACAGTACACAACGAAGAGTGATCAAATGGAATCAAGAGTGAAAAAAAAATTGACATCTGTCATCAGATGTTCAGCTGCGGGTGTGTGTTCTCCCTGTGTGTCATCCCAGCTCTGCGCAGAAAACTGGCACAGCAGACCTTGAGTGAACTGCCCAATGAGCGCAAGATTTGTTAAGGTGTGAAGATGCCTGGCCAGGTTTATTGTTGATGAAGCACAATAATAGCACCTGGCAGACGCTACAAGGATACTAAGACATGTATGCCTGTGACAATGGATGCAGCTCAGTGAATGGCAGGATTTTCCATTCCCTCCTTAGCTGGACAAAGATATTCCCTCTGAGATACATCTTTATACCCTGATACAAACAAGTTAGTATTGCCTCTGACATAGTTAGTTACTGCCCCCTGACATGGCTAGTTATTATCCATCACCTTGTACATCTTGGTTCAATTAAAACATTTTTATTATGTACTGTCATCCTGACCTTATCTTTTAGGAGGAGTCAGTGTGTTCCTGTTATCCTTGGGAAATGTTTTTGTACCATCCTTGATATCGGGATGTTCTGGTACCACTTGATATCGGAATGTGTTTGCCTGAGTACTTTGTGCTTAATACTTCTTAGGAATGTGTATTTTTGCAACATTTGCCCTCTTTTTGCCAGATTTTGTGAGCAGGTCCTGCCTTATACCAGGCCTCTGATACAAGGGCTTATGTCTCAGTCTCTCTTCCTACCGCATTCCTCTGATTTTTGTCTTTTTATGGGGAGGATGTTTACCCATCGTCCTGGCAAAGCATAATGCATGGACTGAAGATGGCCCATTGGGCTGAACACTGTTATGTGGCCACCTTACTTTGCCATCCATACATTCAGGCCCCATCTGTACCTTAGTCTGCACATTCCTTCGTACGACTGATGGGCAGATTTTATTTTTCAATTGTTTTTAGTCCCTTATAGTGGACCTGGGAATGTTAGGCTGGGACCATGACTGAGGCGTGGGGTGTAGAGTTGTGCTTTGATAACCTGTGGGTGACATGAGGAGACCTTTATACTTAGTTAGTGTTACAAACTATATAAGTACAAACAATTACATTTAAAACATTGATAAGCATTTGATCATTTTTTATAATTAAGGATATCATGGAGGTCATGGATTACGTGACGTTCCGGGACCTCTGGGATTTATGCATGGGCTTATGAGCTTATGTCTCAGGCTTTCTTCCTATTACAACATCCAAACAAGAAAGCTTCTGGTGATTCATAGAGTAATGAATATCAGTCAAGATGTTGACGGGATGTACATCTGCCAATGTGATGGAGGAAAAGGTTTGCTATCTGTGGAGGAAGCAATTGACAATGAAGAATAAAACATCAAAATACATGAGGAGCCAGCCAGAGTAAAAGATCATTTGGTTGCGAAAGCAAACAATGGCCAAGTGTGCATCCCAACCCCAAAAAGCATAAAAGAAAGGAGAAAACAAATAGCCAAAAAAAGACTCAAAAAATTTACACAGAAATCAAAGCACAGACAATGGCGGAGAGAGATCAAATCCATTAGTGATCAAAGATTAACAGACTCCTGACTTATAGAAGGATACCTCAAAAAAGATACAGAGAGCATCATCATGAGTGCATAAGACCAGTCCTTAAGGCCTAATTATGTTTGAAACAAACTGACCAACAGAACAGCTCCCTGAACTGGAGAATGTGTTCTGAAAAGGAAGAAACGGTGGAGCATGTGTTGAGCTCCTGGAGGAGCCTGTATGGGAGAGAATATATGTGGTCCCAAGTGTCTACACTGAACCCTCTGTGGCAAGGATAGATTTAAATGAACCATGAGGTATTACAATCACCAAATTGAAAGCACTCTGGAGAATGAAGAGGGCAATTGTCACAGACTGAACTGTGCAGGCAAACAGATTGGACACAGTCGTTGTAGGAAAGAAGACAAATAAGACCATGTTAATTGATGATGCCATAGCAGCAGGCAGAAACATTAAAAAAAAGTGGGGCGGGAAGAGAAGATGGCTAAGTAGGCTAAGTATGAAGAACATTGCCAAAAAGTGGAATGATTATGGAAAACTAGAACAAAGACAATCTCAGTGATCACTGGAGCACTTGGAGAGCTCCTTAAGGGAATGAAAGAGCCGCTCTGGAACATGCTAGGAGTGCAAGAAATCACAGTCAGTGACCTCCAGGAGTCAGCTGTCTTAGACACTGAGAGAATTGTATGGAAAGTCAAAGGAGACCAAGTGCATTTAAGCACCTAAAATGCAGGAATTCTGAGGAGGGCTTAACAAAACTCCTGATTACCCAAACCTATGGAGTCACTTCATGGTCAGGATTATTGGTGTCTGATCATGTAAATTTTAGACATTAGCCTTCCTCTTTTTATGCTTAAAGAGCTTTACATTGTAAAGGCTATTTGTTTTTTTGTTTTGTTTTGTTTTTACAACAAGCCCATGATGTAATACTGAGTGATAATAATTATTACGATTTTTATAATGGTTGTTGATTAAAAGGTAGCAATGTTGGATTCTGGGGACCAATCCTTAGCTGGAAAGATGGTGCCTACAATACAGGTCCTCAAGGGGGGGAAGGGACTAAAACAGATACAAATAGATGGTCCCCTCAGAGTTCCCTCTGGGATGAAAGGTGTCCAGTAGCAGGGGACAGCTGAGAAGGTCACAAGCATCTAACATCACTGAGTTTTCCTGCTTGTTTTGCTGCCCACCAAACGTGACACCAGTCAAAATGACTGATTTCTACATTTGGAGTTAAAAAAAAAAATGTGCAGAGATCTTATTATATGTCAAGTTTCTGCCAAGATCAAATGTTTATAGCAGAGTTGTTAAGCCCATTTCTGAGGGGGTTTAGAACAGCAATGCTGACAGACCCTTAACCCTGTAGGTATATATAAACAGGGAGTGGCCCAGGCAGATTAACAGGCAGCATTCAAAAGAATTGACATTAACTCAAGTCTGTTCACATTTTGAAACTGCACAGGGTTTTCCATGCTGATATAAAAGCGTATTTGGCATATGAAAAGAAGCAAGTGATGTTTTTTCTCAGGCCAAAAAGAACTGAAGTGCAGGAGAAATTCTATCACGAGGATTATTTGCTGTTCCTTTAGAAAAGGAGTGACAAATAGGTTTTTAGCTGTTGTTCACAATCAGACAATCACATATGTGGGAGATGTTACTGGATTTAGTAGTTTGTCAGTTTACAAGTTGTTGGGTTCTTCTTTTTTAAAAATAAATAAAACCAGAGCCCCGTTATAAATGAATGTCCTGCAAAGTAAAACAGTTTCTGTTTATTTATCGCTTAGTTGGCTTGGTCTAAAATAATCCTGCTTTTGTGTCATCAACACTATATCAGACAGGCGCAGATAGTAGCACAGTATTCAGTGGCACAGTTTGCATTGAGGATTACTGCTTTCTGCACCCTGGAACAATACAGTGATTGAGCAGGACCTCCTCAGACATTTTGCTTTTTGTCTGGGGGAGGTGAGTGTAGCCACTTGTGGCTGAAATTCTGAAACAGCCGTACTTGCAAGAATTGAACTCATCGTCTAAAGAAAAAATGATATAATTTGGCAGAATTGAATCTCTTTGCAAAGAAATCACATTCTTCTTCACCTCCTGCAACATTGCTCTTTGATAGTGGCAGTCATTTTTGCACAGCGCATGGAAAAAAAAAAGAGAGAAGAAAACACTTGTAAAGTTCTTTTTAGAAATACAGAATATGCATCAGTGAATAGGTCTTTATATCTGATATTTATGGGGAATTTGGTTTGTTTTGTGATTTTGTTTCAACTTTTAAGGCATGCCATTAATGTGATTAATTAGCAAGAATTTATTGACTAGAAAATCTGCACAGCCAAACATACATGATTTTTTAAATGTATTTTTTCAGGTGAAACTATAAACCAGGGTCCTAATTAAGCCCTGCTGTTTCCTGAGATTTTGTATGAGCTGCCCTGCGAAGGAAAGTTACTTGGAACTTTACTTGCTGGTGTAAGTGTAATCTGTAGAGTAAATTCAAGCATTCTATTCAGTTCTCAAATACAGTCTTCACTTGAGAGCCACAGTGAATTTATGTCCATGTTAAACATTAAAGCTCTGTTATGGGGCTGAGCAAGGGAAAAACTCAAATCAACCCAAACATCAGGAGTTTAGAACTTCAGAATTACTCTAGCAGACATTGCTAGTAATAACCAGTTTATCCTGAGATACCATGATTGATCACTGGATTTGTTATTTTGACATTTTATTACACACATTCTCTTCCCATTCATTTGCTAGAGTAGGGAAGCCTTAATTTTTGTATTATAAAACAAGGCAATTTGTAATAAACAGACTGTATAGAAAGATAGAGGACTGTAGTTAAAAAATTTGACTTTCAGTGATCTTATGGGAAGTGAAATCTAAAACTAAATATTGCCTAGTGGTGTAGAATAATGACTAATCTGATATTTGTTCATGTCGCAGAAATAAAAATTATATATATGTAAATTTCTGGCGATCTCTAGGCATGTGTGTGTCTACACATTGATGCACACATGGCTAATGAGTGTCAAAAATCTACTAATTCTCTAATATAGTTCCATGAATTATCCCCCCAAAAAATGCAGTAATGGGACTACAAACTTTGGAAGCCAGAGTTACTTGGTGTGTATAAGATGCTCTTGTTTAGTTAATTTAATTTAAAAAAACTATCAGGATCTCTGTTAGAGAATTTTTAAATTCAGATCAATGAAATTATAATACAGTTAGTCTAAACATTTGGGCTGGATTTTTTAATGCAAATTATGAAAAATTCCTAATTGCATATTATATTGTAAATCTTTTGTCAGTAGTTTGCACTGTTATGGAGCAACACACAATCAGCATTTTGGATGAGGTTACGTACATGTGCACACAAACACATACACACACACTCAAGCTATAGCAAGGGTGAATCTTCTCTCTCTGAGCTGGTTTTGGGTTGAAACAGTGATCATCCCACTCGCCAGAAGGAAGCACCACCCCCATCTGATGTGTTTTGGGAAGCTATATAACTAACAAATATTAAATAATACATTTAATTATTAATAAATTAATAATAATGAACACTACACAATAACCACTGGTTTTTCTCTGTCTTACCCCTCAGAGTGGAACTTCCTAAGAGTAGAAGTAGACTTGGCTAGGGACACAGATATTGGGCCTAGGGAGCAGAGAGTTTTACTTCACTTAGGCTCCTAGCCCACACTCCCTAATGCCATTATTCTCTCACACCTGCCAGATCCTAACACTATCCTGTCAGTTGTAATGTTCCTAGTTTTTTCTAAACAGACCTTGTAAGAAGGTGACATTTTTGGCCACAAGGACAGCAGCAAGGTACCCTCCAAAGACTCATACTTTCGCCTCTTTATCAGCAAGAGTTTTGATATGTCACATATGCAGCTAGCCCATACTACCTAAGCTTCTGACGATTTCCTACACAATTCTCCCACCCACCCTCTTTCATCTGGGAGAATGAGGGACCAGATCCACAACATAACTGAAAGATCCCCTCAGTGGGGCACCACAAAGCAATGCTGCTGTGTGATTGGGCCAGAGAGCCAGCCAGTCACCCTCCCTCCATCAGTGCTTGTTGACAGAAATCTAAGTTGGCCCCCTTCAGCATAGACAAACTTTCCTTGTCATGGTAGCAATGTTGATGAAAGGCCCATCCAAATGAATAAAACATTAGGACGTATCTAGTCAGTCCAAATGCCCTAGGCAAGCTGCTGTTCCTACACATAGTATACATAGCATACCCAAAAACATTAAAGGGACTTATTTTAATCAGATGTTCCAAATCTCGCCGACACCTTTATTTCAGTGATCCTTAGAACAGAGAGCCTTTCTAATGAGAATGAAAGGTATGTACTGTAGAAAAGATCGTATAGCAACAAGACCTGAATTTTGAAACTTTTTTTTTCCCCCATAAGAAAATACTGTACCTGTTACCTTGTCTTTGGAAAGCCTTAAACTACTGCGAGAGAAGTTTTTGCTCAGGTATTTTCTTTTTTTCAGCAGGTTTTAGGCCTTGGGCTATTGGTACCCAAGTAGTTAAAACTACATCAGCACTAATAGCTATGAGCTCATCTTGTATAAGCACATTTTTAGTTGAACGCCACAATCTTGGAAAAAAATGTTAGTGTGCTTAAACAGCTTGGCTCAGAATAGCTCACAATATGACGCATACCACAGGAAATAAAGTGGTATGAGACACCTACAAAATATTTTTCAAACAAGTCATTGAAGCTGTAAGCCCCATGCCTCAGCTTTAGGAAGTCACTTATTAAGAATCAACACCAGCCGTGCCAAGCTAAGCTCTTGCTCTTGGTGATTTTCCAATTGAATATTCAGGGCCCTGTCTCAGTCTTGTTTTCAGGGAAGTACATGCCTGGAATGTTAGCAAGCTATTTGCTGGAAAAAATGCCCACAACAGGCCCAATGTTGATCACATTAATGCGTTTGAGTGGGTATAGAGTGCAAATGATTGAAAGTGCTTCCAGATCTTGGTTGCTGGGGACAAAGCAGGCTCTGTTCTCTGATCTGATGGTCATTTTTTTCAGCAGAGGATGTGGTGCAGGAAGAGGGAACAGTGCCAATCTCTGTCTAATGGTTCCAAACGGGGCCTGGGCCTAGCTCTTTGGATGCTGATGAGTGGGAAATGAAACACAGATGGGTCAGATGGGTAAGGAGAAGGGGGGATTACAGGTCAGGCCAAAGAGTTGGAATAAATTAAGTGCTTATAAGGTACAGAATGGCACATTGTTAAAGTGAATGGACAGGGAAAAAACATTTCAGCATTGTTAGACACAGTGAACAGACAAACCTCCTCTCTTCCCAGGCCACTGTAGCCCATCACATCCTCATTGGGATTACCACATGTTTGATGTATGAATTACTTTCTATAATGTGGGCACTTCAGGCCTGCAACATTCTGTAGTACCCAAGAGGAGCTAATTTTCCGGTAAACACTTCAGATGTAATTTATTGGGAGCAATACTTCGGTTCATGTTCCAGATCATAAGATAGCCAGCTTTCTGGCTCCCTAGAGACCTCTGAGGAGAAGGTGAGTAACCACAAATGAATACAGTGTGGAAATTAAGTGACAAAAGGAATATTTCATGCACTGGTGAAAGAGGGAGCCTGTTTGCTGCTTTATTCCTTTCAAATGTTTGCATTCACATCAAAGATAAGGGCTCAATTAAAAAAAAATCAGATGGATGCTGGATGCTAAACAAAACTGTGGGATTTCCCAAGAAAAAGTATCAGTATTTTTAACTTATATTTTGAAAAATAATCTGATATCAGAGATGTTTTTATAAAGGAACATGCACTTTGGGATCACTCTACTTTTGTTATTTTTTGGTGGCTTTATTCTATGCTCAGCAGTTTATGGGCCAAATTCTCTTCCCACTTGCACAGCTGTAACACTACGGACTTCAGCAACAATGTAAAAGTATAACTGAGAAGGGAATTTGACCCTCTGAGTTCAAATTAAGTGTTTGAATAATTCTGCCATCAGTGAACATGATTACTTTTAATTCTATAATATGTCAACTACAAGAGCCCTGCGTGAATGCCTAGAGCCCTGCGCGAATACAACATTTATATCCGCAGATGCGGATATCCATGGATATAAAGCAGATATCCACGGTGCTGCAGGGCTCTACCAGGAACTGCAGCGGCGAAAGCAGAAGCATATCAGACGGCCGCTCACAGGAGCCAGCGCCCAGCCCTGGCCATTCCTCTGGTGTGGTGATAGGGCCCCCAGCCCTGCTAACTCGGGCGGGCACTAGGGCTCACTGGCAGCTGTCCCTGGTCACACTAGTGTGTTCAAGTCCCCCTCCCTGCCTGCAGACAGGAGACATGCACTGCTGTGTGGAAGGGAAGTTCTGAATAGACAGAAGTTGCAGGGGCAAATTTTAAAGTGTTTTTTAAATGTTCTCTCTGTGCCTACCTGGCCTGCAGGAGAGCAGGGGAGGTAGCAGACAGGCCTGATGGGCTGGCATTTATACTTTCAGAAGGGAAATGGGAGCTCAGTTTGGCAACTATGCATGACCTGCGCCCCCGACCTCCCTCCAGTGGAGTTGCTTTGGTTCTTCTGTGTCTCCCTTGGCCAATGGGAGGGATTTGCCGTGTTAATTGCAGCTCTCAGCAGGAGGCAGGCCATTCAAGAAGAAAATTGGCCAAAAAGTCACAGGCCTTCAGCCTCCCCCCATTCCCCCAAAAGGATTTATGATAGGGGTGTCCACCCCATACAGGAGTGGAAGGGGTTAATGGAGGCCCCATGGAGCAAATAACCTAGTCGAGTGAACGCTGAGAGGAAAGCCCTGATTAGAGGAACATGTGCAGGAGCAGGCGGGCCTATAGATAGCTGGCTGCAGATTGGGGCTGCTGTTGGGAAAGGCTGCAGGGAAGAAGGTTGTGATCATTCCCTGAGTGTAGGAGGAGGCTGGCAAACCCATAGAGGGGGAACCCAAATAAGTAGGAAGAAGCCCAGGAAAACAGCAGCAAGGGATAGGATTGTATAGGGACTGTGGTTACTTGTTATAGGGTTCCTGGGATGGAACCCAGTGTAGGGGGTGGGGGTGGGGGCTAGTTTCCCCTACCAACCACCAGGAAGTGGCAAGGGCATTGGAGACGTCAGCCAGACAGGGGGTCTGGAAAATCTTTGAATTCCCCAGAAGGAGAGAATCTTAGTCACCTTGCCAGAGGACCAAGCCATGAAGAGGTAACAGCCATCAGGAGTGCTGCTAATGGTGAGTGAACCCCATGACAGTCAAATAAAAATTTGTAAAATATTCTCAGTAAAGGCCAAGATCAGCCGTTTTCTCACCCTGACTCTCGAGGCGTGTCTACGCTGCAGCCAGAGGTGTGAGTGCAGCTCCTGTCGGTACACCCGCCTACCTTTATCTAGCTAGCCTGGCTAAGAAAAGCAATCAGAATACAGTGACACGGACCCTGGCATGGGCTAGCAGTGTGAGGATTATTCAGGATTCCAAGTGGGCTTCTAGTTTGTGCTGAAGCCCATGCTGCTGCATCTTAAGTACATAGGAACGGCCATACTGGGTCAGACCAATGGTCCACCTAGCCCAGTATCCAGTCTTCTGACAATGGCCAATGCCAGGTGCCCCAGAGAGAATGAACAGAACAGGTAATCACCAAGTGATCCATCCCCTGTCGCCCATTCCCAGCTTTCTTCACTGCTATTGTTCTCCACGCCAAGTAGACTAATGCTAGCACTGGTAGGCATATCTGCACTACAATCGCACCTTCGATAGCAGTGTAGGTATAGGCTAGCCTCAGTTTTAAAAAGCAGTGGTTCCAGCCTCAGTTTAGTGTGAGCGGATAAGTATGATCCCAAGAAAATAAACAGGGGCGAGACTGCAACAGGTATACAGAGAATAAATATTTATGGACAGATTCTGGCTGCCGTGGCAGGCCCAGGCTGCTTCTCCTCTTATACTCCTGCACAAGGGCTGGCTAGAATTCCTTTGGGGAGAACAGCACCTGCTCCCTCACTGCTGGGCAGTAGCTGTCTGAAAGGGAGAGCAGGAGAGTGGGGCCCTCGCTCTGCCCCACCCCCAAATGGCCAACCATTCTTGCAGAGCTGAGAACAGGCAGCACACGCTGCACCCTCTTTGATGGTGGTGGACCTGCTACTCCAGCGTGCACTTCCTGAGAATCCCCAGGAGGAACTGTGACTGAATTCCTCCTGGGGACTCCAGACACAACAAAGCCACATGACGCCCACAGGCAGAATCTTGCCCTTAAAACTCTGGTATCTTTGAATTGGGGAGGAAATCCAGCTCAAAATTAGACCGGTTTCTCCATTCATTTATCAGTAGGAGGTTTTAAAATAATATTAATATTTTGTTCATGTCATTAAATGCAAAGCATTTAGCTGTAAAAGTCATTGTTTATTCCAGTCCTGGTTTTTATAAAAATCATTTAGCTTTAGCAGTGATCTAGGACTCACAACTTTTAATGCTTTCCCTGCCTCCATAACACATGCTTAACAATTATAGCATCACATTTATTAATCAAACAATGATAGTACTAAGTAGCCAGCCACTGGGTTTGTTGTTCTGAATAGCCCGCTTAAATAACGTGAGATGTTGGGTGCTCAGATATGCTGGCGGTGCTCAGATAACACAGTAATGGGAGCCATATAGAAAAGATAGATCAGGTTTTCAAAACTAGCAATGAGGAGGATTGGGGGAAGAATGTTTTCCTGAAGAATCATAGGTCAATATGTAAGAAATGGCAATGGAATGAGAATCTGATCCAATCTATGCAAAAAACCTCACTCCTCAATATTTGCTAGTTCTCTACCCTGCCTTTTTGGCCTTCACGTCTAGAACAAGGCTCCTTTAACTCATGCTGATGCAATAACTGAAAGCAGGGGTCAGCTTTCAATACCTGGCATTAAACTGGTACTATGCTGCTAATGTACTCCATTGTATAGTGCTTGAACAGTAGAGCCCTCATACTGTAAGTTTCCTTATATAAAATGATTCCATTATCAGATACATGTCATAGAGGATTTCCTCCTGTGTAAAACACTGATCTGCATTGCTGAGCTACAAGATTTATCCATTTACTGAACCTCGTTTTTCACTGGATTTCACCTTTTTGCACACAAACATTACTTTAGAAGTCTATTACTGTACAAAGAAGATTTGTAAAAAAAAAAAAAAAAAAAAAAGAAATCAGCACTTATTCTGTCAAGAAATGTTTTTCCTTCAGTGAGAATTTGTTGAAGCAGAGTTGGCTGATTATGGTATGTTATGACCTTTGGAACAAAATGAGAGGCTGGGGAACAATACCAGATTTTTTCAGGATACTGTTGTCACTTTTCAGTTTTCACTTCAACCACTGGCCAAATGCCACAACCACAGCCTTGTTCTAACAGTGTAAGTCACACCTCAGCCATCCCAATGCCATGTACTGTACTCAGTGTACCAACCACTACCTACTCTGTGATAAAGCACAGCCTGTCAACTCTTACTGCATTTATCTTGTAGGCTAATAGTTCAGGTGTTATTTTACAGCCTATACAGCTCGTAAAGACATATGCCTTGTGGTTCAACTTTCACACTCCATGCTATGTCCTTTCTACTCCCAAATTCCCCTCTACACTTCTCAGTGTGGTTGTGCTGGACAAATTGTCCATGGTAGAGAGAATAAGAATAAAGAAAAAGAAATGCCATACTTTTAAGCACCAATTGTGTTCATCCTTAATGAATGAGTAACTGGAAACGTACAAGAATATGAAGCCAAAGTCAGATGAGTTTGAATCCAATATGTATTAGTACCACATGCATTTCAACAGTCATAACAAGCCTCTTATTTCAAAATGATACAGACTATACTCCATGTCTCATACCCAGTCTCTAGTTTTCTGTGTTTCCATTTCCCACTCTTCCTAGTACCCCCCCCCCAGACTAACAAAAGCAAGGAAATTCTGAGTTACTGTAGGCCAAATCCTGAAGGCTTTACTCAGCCTTTACTCAGATCTGACTCAGGTAAACATCCCTTAAATTCATGGGACCTGGCTGAATAAAAGCTGAGTAAGGACCACAGGATTTTGTCTGTACAACATTCACTCCACCCTAACATCCCTCATTGTGCTGCATCACTTATGAAACATAAGCTCACACCCTATGAGACACCTACTTGTGTCCCCCTGTGTGAGATAAAGTAGTCATATCCTTTACTCTGAGTTTCCTTGCTTGTATTCTTTTCTAATAGACCATCAGATTGTTTTAATATAATCTAAAAGCTTTTTTTGTAATTAAGGCCTTGATGGCTGTCATGTGTTCCAGATACTCCAAGGCAGGATGCACCAGTTCTGCTATAGCATGAATCAAGGACTCTCTTCTGAGTCTCACAGCACTCTGGCAGAGTAAAGAGACCTTAAAGCAGATGTAAATGTTATTTACTCCCTCTTTAAGGCCAACATATCCCACCACAGTGGGGTAAAGGAGCCTTAGCATAAATTTACTTCAGTGGAATCTTAATTGACTGATTTGTTCTTTTTTAACTGAGCTAAAAGTAAGATTTGGTAAATATCTGGCTTGAACATGTGTTTTCAGTACACTACACTTGGTAGAGGGTGATGGATGTTTGCCACCACAGCTTGGTGGAGCAAAGGATCATAGTAATCAGAGACCCACACAGCCTGTTAAAACAGCAAGTCCATCCCTTTGCCAGTGTAGGACATAGTCTTCCAAAAGAAGACAATTCAGACAAAATATTTATACTGTTACATTTGAATTGTCATTGCTTTGAGTTTTAATAAGACAAAAATTAATAACAGCCCAGTTCTGAAAGGCTTGCTACCAGCACTGAATTGTTTTGTGAAGCTAATCTATTTTTATAGATGTTCCATATATTTGGATCCTCTTCCCATTGTTATGGCCTGCAAAGAATATGGGATGATCAGGTAATTTTAGAACAAGATCACTCTGTATGATTGATTATACATCTTGGAGGCTAATCTAGATTAATTTATCTGGATTGTAAATTAATTGGGCCATGGGTGTTAGCACTGATTCTCTGCTCACTTCTGTATACTCGTGTAGTCCCGCCACAACCAGGTGTGGCTTTAACCTCCTCCCTTTTGTCCCCCTAGTCCTTGCTATCACCAGTATTTGGAGAGATTTCTCCCCTCTTGTCCCATGGGTCAGTGTCACAAATCTCTCCTTGGCAGAGCACCCCCTTTAGGAACTACATGAGGAGCACAAACATGTGGGTCCAATTACCCTCACCCCAGCAGGCACTGCAGGGCTGTGTCCCTTTAGCAGGATGGCGCACAATCCTCCAGCCAAGGCCTCCTGGCTGTTTCTTCCCCTCTCAGGCAAAGCTCAAGAAATAGTCCACAATCAGCAAATAAGGTCAAATAGAAGTCTGAGGGAAAAGAGAAGCTATTGGCCTCTCTTACTGAAGAGGGCCTTGGAAGTATCACAGTCCCCTTCAGAGTTCAGTGGGTCTCCAGCACAAGCTTCAGTCTAATTCCCCTCCTTAGCTCAGGGGATACACATACTCCTTTCACAAGGGCAGGGGCTCTGGTGGGTGACTGGCTAGCTGTAGGAGAGGTTTTACTTTGACTATCCCAAGTTGCACAGGAATCCCGGTAGCATCAATTCAATCCCATCCAGAGGACTGGATTCTGTTCCACTTTCTGGGCAAGGCTGCAGCTTTTGGTCTCTAATTCATAAACCAAGCCAACAATTCTGCCTAAAATTCAACCAGGTCAACACCTGCCCACTGGGGAAAACAAATACTGAGGGTGAAATTCTGGCCCCAACCAAGGTGCACACAGCACAGGACCTGTGGCTTTATGCTGCCTTTGAAGATCCCTGTTACTGGAGCCAGCCTGGTTGATTAGCCCTCCCCTAAACATAATTTAATTATGGTCGGCTTCAGGGCTGCTCTTTCTTAAGATGAGCTGGCCTCAAGTCCAACGAGCCAATGCAGTAGCCAGGAAGAGACAGTATTAGGATGGCCCCCTCTTTTCCCAGCCACCCTCTCTACAATCGGGAGGGGCTGGTATAGAAATGCTATAGCAGATGTATTCCACTCAGGAAATTTCTTAGGAAGATGGAATACCCAGCTGGCCAGTTCTACAAGAGTTGTGTCCCCTTAGCACCCACAGAGCAGTGGAAATGGGATCTAGTGGAATGGACATTCAAGCCCTGAGGCTATAATATATAAGCAATATTTTTAACAGAGTTGGTTGAAAAATTTCATATTTTGATAAAAATGGACCATTTTTCCATGTAAATTTTCATGAAAAATTCATGTTGTTTCTGTACCAAGCAGAGTTTTCAAGTTTAAAAAATTTCAACAAGAAAGGACACATTTATCATGCATTTTTTCTCAATTTTTTTTGTATTTTTCTTAATTAGATCCAACAGACTTTTTTTTGGGGGGGGGGGAGTTTTTTAATGTTATATCAATGAGCTGTTAAGATGCAAACTGGAATTACAACGAAAACTGAGTGGATCATTCCAGTTTGTGCCAGTACTAAGCATGAATCATTTCAAAGTGGATTAAAACTATATCTAAATATGAGCCCATTTCTTTGGCCCCCAATCAAGAAGCTTAATGGAGTTGAGAATTCTCACAACCTCCCAGTATGAGACCCATATTTTATGAAAATTTAATAAAAGGATGCATTTTTATTTCAACGTCTTGACATAATGTAATGTTCATTCAGAAAGCGTGAGTGACGATCCCCTGGAGGGAGCAGCATACTCTGCACTAAAGAGTTTACTAGCTGGTTTCCTTTTCAAATAATTAAATCATCAACATTCTGCAGATAGTGAACATTGTAAATTAATGTTAATTCATTTATAATTAAAATAAACAAATGATCCAGTAAAGACTCAGCAGCCAGCGAAGAAAGTCTGGAAAATGTGAAAGTGCATTCTGTATTCAGCACTTTCTAAAGGTACTATTTTCATTTGATTTGATAATCTCATGGGGACATCAAATGAGTTGGGGTGACTGAATTACTAAACTGCTTATTTAATTGCCTCTCTCTTACTAGCAGAAAAACTTTTCAGTCTGATTAGTCTGAAACAATCTAGGTGGAAAAATTTGTTCCCACACATTCTGTTGGCCCGGGTTATAAAACCTTCTGCCTCATCTGTTTCCTTTTGATCGGATTTAGTAAGGTTGCAATCAGAGCACAGGACATGGCAACTGCAATGGCCCGGCCATTGATGCAGTGCAAACATGGGATTTTCCTAGTATGTTCTATGGTTTTTAATCACATATCCAAGTTTAAAGGAAAATTGCAGCATTTTAATCATATCAGAGGCAAGATAAATATTTACTAAATTAGACATAAAACCCTATTGTTACTGAAACACGCAAAGACGATCAATCAAACATTGAAAGTCAACAAATGCAAAATTAACTAAGGCCTGGTCTAAACCTAAAAGTTAGGTTGACATAGCTTAGTTGCTCAGGGGTGTGAAAAATTCACAGTAATTAAATCAACTTAAACCACAGTATAGACACCACTACACCGACGGAAGAATTCTTCCATCAACCTAGCTACCACCTCTTCAGGGGGTGGATTAACAACAGTTATGGAAAACCCACATTTCTGTAGCAAGTTTCTCCACTAGTAAGGCCCTACAGCAGCATAGTTGCAGCCCCCGTAGTTGTGCCACTGTAAAGTCTGCAGTGTAGACAAGTCCTCAGGCAATTTGTGCACCCTATACTTGTTATGGCATAAAACATGGAATTCATTCATAGCAAGTTCTAAGAACTTAAATACTCTATAGCTAAGAGGAAAACTGGACTAGATAGCTGTATGTGCCACACAGCCAAGTTAAAGTTATAAAAGCAACTTTTAAAAAAATTTCTTGGGCCATATTTAGCAGTGCTTTGCATTATTTAGATCTGTGCAAAGAGTGCAAATAGAGTGTAAAATGCTATAAAAAGGAAAACAATTTACAGGCACTTTGCAGAGGTGCAAATGAAAGCACATGATGCAATGGAGGGGCGAATTAGGCTGACTTTTCAATAAAGATTTCAGTGTTAATGTTGCATTAACGCTAACTTCTATTTAGTTCTCAGTTTTTTTTAAATTAAGGAAAACAATCCAGTAGTGCTATGTGACTTACATCAGACCAATAAGCTTTAAAGTTCAATGCATCTCTAAAATTTCATCTCCAGTGCAATGCCAAATTGAGCCTTCAGCTTTTATGGCCCCAATCCTGCAACTGGATTCACACACAGACAATCCTGTTATGGTTTCTGTCTGAAGTCAATGGGGATCTGCACATGTCTGAAGGGTCCACTTATACAAATCCGATTTCAAGGTCAGGGCTATAGGTTGTACATTGCACACCACAGGGATCCTGTCTTTCTCTATGTTTGAAAAGCACTTAGCACAATGTGGGTGCTACTACAGTTTGAATAATAATCACACCATCTAGTTAAGCATTCAGTTAGAGTGCATCTAAGCCAGGACTTCGATTTTCAAAACAGGGCACCCAAATGGTTAGTTAGCCACTTAAACAAACAAACCACTTTAACTGGAATTACAACATAATGAAATGCAAAGTGTCAGATTCTTTTGTCAACCTGCACCTTGTGCATATGTTTACCCCTGTGTGAAATATGACCAAATCAGAATGGCAGTATTTGGCATACATTTTGCATGGGTGAAAATGAGTGTGCAAGGCACAGGGTGATGGAAAATCAGAGCCAACCCTTAAAAAAAAAAGCCCACAAGCTACAAAACTCTTTTTATCTGAACTGAATACTTTTAGACCCAACCTACCTGAATTGAGGACACACTGGTTCAGTCATTCTCCCCTCTCCAATACACATGCACTCACTTTCTCTTGCTGCCACAGTCCAAACCTGCTGTTCTTCTGGAAAGCATTGGCATGGCTTCCATTTTAGATGCCCTCTCATCACAGCTGCATGATAGACTAGTTTGATGTGTAGTCTGATACCAGGACAATCCCCGAACTCTGGCCAACTTCTCCTTTGGGAGGCAGGGTAAGAGATGCATGCACATTCTCTGCTGACTGAGAGAGGAGTGTTTCGTGGCATACTTACCATGTCAACAAAATTTCCTGGACTGTGCATTTTTCTCTTAACTTTCCCACCATTGCATAAGTGCCATGGGAGAACTAGCGTAGAGCAGGCCACTGGTGCTGCAGCCACTGTGCCGGCTGGACCTGCCTAGAACAGGTCTGGATGACACGGTGTACAACACAAGTAGTTAACAGTGTCCCATCTACACTAATGTTGCACTGGTGCTAGTGCAATCATGAGAAACTTGGGGAAATGCTTGTGCAGACGAGACCTTGAAGTGTCCTAGCTGGTGTATTCTGACTTACATTAGAGCTGGGGGGGGCGGGGTCACAAATTGCCTTGCCCTTCCCATCTTGATAGAAGAGATGAGGGCTGTATGGGAAGCTGGACATGGTTGATGACAATATCCCTATGCTTATAGCATGCTGTACATTCCATAATATTTGTGAAGGGAAGGGTGAAAGCTTCACTCAGGGCTAGACCATAGAGGCTCAACGCCTGGAGGCTGAGTTTGAACAGCCAGAGACCAGGGCTATTAGAGGGGCACAGTGCAGGGACATCAGGATCAGAGATGCCTTGAGGCAGCAATTTGAAGCTGAAAGCCACTAATATTTGTTGCTATGCTCAGAATTGCAGTGCTTGTAATGCTAGGAGGTGATTGGTGCACATGATGCAAGAAGGGGGCTTAACATAATTGTATGTTGCTTTGCAGGCTCTTTTTGCTTTCACTTAATAGAATAAAGATTGCTTTCAAACCAACACAATTCTTTTATTAAAAGACAACAACCGGAGGAGAGAGCCAAATGAAAAAATACATCAGCAGGGAGGGGGGGTGGGGAGGGGAAGGTCTCAAGAGGAGGTGGGGTCCCAGGACTGCTATAGATTTGTGTATGTCCAGGGATCACACCCAACCTTCTCCTTTGAAGTACAATGCAGCTGGTGCTGTACTTCAGCAGGGCCAAACTGCAGAGGGCTGGGTGTTGAGTGCAGTGGGTAGTGGGAGTCCACACTGCTGGACTGTGAGGAGGGAGGAGTGTAATGCTGCGGGTAGAGAGTGGAGCCAGGAGGTTGATAACAGTGTGTTGGCAGTGGGGGTGGGGAGGCGCATGGGAAAGAGTTTTGCAACAGCGGCTGCAGGGGAGGGCAGGTGCGGAGCCGCTTGGTTTGAAGAGTTAGTATTGCCTGGAGCGGATCCACTTGGTTCTCCATAAAGTTTAAGAGCTGCTCCGTGGCTTCTTTCTGGTGTGCTGCGTTCTCCTTTCGTTCCCTCTTCTCACTGTCCCACCACTCCTTCAATTCCTGTTTCTCGGCAGCGGAGTGCATCATAACCTCACAGAGAAAGTCCTCCTTAGTTCTTCTTAGCCGCTTTCTAATTCTGCGCAGGTGTTCCACCACCGATAACAAAGAGGAGGGCTGTGCTCCCAAGGTCATCTCTGTGAAGTTTAAATGCAACATTTTAGAGAAGCAGTATTGTTTGCAACACAGACAACACTAACTCAGTGCTTTAAAACACAGCCAGTATTCACACACCTGTCACTAACTGGCCGACCCCAGGCAGGTACACATGAGCCACAAGATCCCCCAAATGGTGAGTAGCCGCAGCGGGAGGGTAAATCACTCTTCCCAGATACTGCTGTACACTGGGCACGTGGTTCTTGGGGAGAGCCAGCTCTGTAGGGTGGACCTGATAATCATTCCTGTCCCCACACTTTCCACAGGATGCGATCATTATGGAAGATATCTCACTGCTGAGATTTCAGAGTAGCAGCCGTGTTAGTCTGTATCCGCAGAAAGAACAGGAGTACTTGCGGCACTTTAGAGACTAACAAATTTATTTGAGCATAAGCTTTCGTGGGCTACATCCCACTTCTTCGGATGCATAGAATGGAACATTTATTGAGGATTTATATATACACACACATACAGAGAGCATGAACAGGTGGGAGTTGTCTTACCAACTCTGAGAGGCCAATTAAGTAAGAGAAAAAAAAAAGAAAAAAAAAAACGTTTAAAGTGATAATCAAGATGGTCCAGTACAGACAGGTTGATAAGAAGTGTGAGAATACTTACATGGGGAGATAGATTCAATGTTTGTAAAGCTCAGGCTTTATTCAAACCTAAATTGATTGTGTCTAATTTGCATATCAATTTGAGTTGCTGAGGGTGAGCAGGAAATCAAGGGAGGGTCTTCTCCAAGCCTGCAGCTTCTGCCCTGGCCCTTATGCAGCTCACCTGTGTGCAGCAATGATCCCACCCCCCATGACAACACAGTGGCACGGGAAAGTTACCGTTAATGGGGCTAGAAACAAAGCAGCTCTGCCGAGGAACCTGCGGCAGTGGATTGCCCAATATCTTCACAAGAGTTTCCTGGAGATCTCTGAGGGAGATTCCCATGAAGTGAGGGAGTCTATCAACAGCCTGTTCCGCCACTCAAACTAGGCAGTGTGGGTTGGCGAGTGCCTGATTTTGTCAGCTAAGTCTGCCCACTAACCTTACCACCAAAAGCTGAACCTTCAGTGATCTTATGGGAAGTGAAATCTAAAACTAAATATTGTCTAGTGGTGTAGAATAATTCATTGCAGCATTGTGAAGTCCAGACCTCAGCCCATCAGCAAGGAGACCTGGCCATCACCATCACATCAGCGCAGACTCCAGCCAGAGACATGTAAGATCCTGCTCTGTGTCTCCATTTCCCTTGTGTTTTTCTTTCTGCACCACTGTTTTCCCTCTTGACCTGTCCTGTCTGTCTGTCTCTCTGGTTTTCATCTGATCCTGAAGTCAACTGTACTACATGGCATTAACTTCATACAAACGTGACCTTGTAATGTACTACATGGCACCAACATAACGAGAAGAGACAGACAGACAGCTCTGCATCAGACCACCTACATGATGTCCCAGACCAGCAGAGGAGCCATAGCCCAGGACAACAGTGGTCGTAGCTAACCTGCCAACCCAAAGCATCTGTCTGACTGACCTGCCACCTAGAGCATCAAAAGCTATATTTTCCCCATCTTTACTACCTTATCTGTCTTCCCCCTCATATCTATCTCTTTGTCAAAAGCAGGAAAAGTGACCATTCTTAGCATCGCAGAGCTGAGCAACAAAACTAACCTTTTCCTTCCCACCAAAAAGATTGTCCCACAAAATAACAGGCACTAGAGGATATCCTTTAAAAGGGGATGTTGATAGGTTTTGGTTAAGTTTGTTCTATATAACCATCCAATTTCAATTTTAAAGTGCTTTAGAATATCTTTTAGTTCCTTTCCTCTTGTGCACCTAACCAATAAATCTCGAAATGTTAGCATGAATTTCTTAATGTGTCTGCCATGGAACTAAGCAGGCTGAGGTCTCTGTAGATCAAACCCCAATTCTTGTTTAAAACTGTTTAATGTTGGACAGATTTAGGGTCATGTTAACACCTTTGGACCCTTTATGCAATCTAAATTAAATACAACACACTGCTTCTGTGGTTGTTGATGCAGGACCAACACTGAAGCTCTTTCCATGATGGACAAAGCTCTGCAGGCACCCCCCCTGCAGCTGTTCCTCTTCTAGAACCTCTGCATGACCCCTATACACTTTGCAGATTCAACTCCCCACCCCCAAATAACTGCCAAAGCCCACGAATTTTATTTTTTGTAAAGAACCTTAGTATTGGAGCATGTGGATTGTGAGATGTCATTCCTTCCAACCCCTCAGATGCAGACAACTTACAGGTCTGCAGGGCATCCTCTCCAGGGCTGCTATTTCAGCCTCTGGGTTAGAACAGTGGTCACTCTGAAATTCCTACATGGGATTTGGGGGTTGCTAGAGCCATCTAATGCAGTGCTCACCTCTTTCCCTGGCTTTCTTAAAGCTTGTGTTGGGCCCCTCACCATGCAGCAAGCTGGGAACACATTGATGCTTCAGTCATCTTGCTGCTCTGTGCGCCCCTATTTTGAGGCTTAAGTGATGCAAAATGGGCCATCCATGCTTGGGGTAATTTCATCTTAAGTGTATCTGTGGTAAGGTTTGCAAAACATCATCTTACACAAACTGTACAAATGTCATGAAAGTGATCTTCAAAGGAACTTTTATTCAAAGGGCAGGATACTGGATCTTTAGCAAAGTTATCTTGAATATTTATATGGAATTTGTGTTAAATATGTGTTAACAAACAAATGAAAAACACAGTGCTTTAAACTGTGAATAAATATCATGTCAATTACCATAACCAATGTCACTTGCTTGATATCTGTCCTGTCGTAATCGTCTCTGTCCATTTAACCATTTATTCATTCAGGAAAAAGAAGGTAGAGAGCACCTGAATTCCTAATTTTAAAAGAATTAAAAACAAAAAAAACATGAATCCCTCAGACTTTCTTTACAGTAAAAAAAGAGCAAAGAAATAGTGATATCTCAATTTTTCCCCATTCACCTTTAAAATACGGTATTCAGTTTATGGAAACATTTGCATGAAACTGATCTTAAATAATCCTTTGGCAACTTCTCAGTAGGGTTAACAAATTCTAGTGGTAGAAAAATACCTATAAACTTGGCCTTGTTTCTACCCACCTGCCCTGCTGTGAACTTTTGCCCCATTCTGTGCGGTATAGGACAACTTCCATAGAAACAGAATCCAACAGAGATAACAATGGTTACACCTTTCATAGTGCTACTTAGGTATATTTTGTAAGGGGTAGCAAAGTTCCCAGCTGGCTGCTCAAGTTCCTTTCTGGAGAACAGCTGGAAATGTATTCTCCAGAGATTGCATCTGGCTTGATTTGCCAGCACTCAAATCCCATTGATCTGGTTCCGTTCTAGTCCTCTGTACTCATAGTTCAAAGAACAGTGAGGCCTATAAAGAAATTACTGCCATATTGTTCAATCGGCCACAGTGAGCAATATATAGGATTATAATTAGGAACACATTAAGGGAAACAGCTCAGTGGAGATAAGCTGTTTGACTGCATACGCTTTTTGATGAGGGCTTAGTGCCAATCCCAGAATAAAAAAGATTAAATGTTTGTTACCAATCCTTTTGAACTTCTGGCTGAACATGTGGTAAAGCATTTTTGATTCAAATTAAAAGCATCCTAAGATAAAAATAACCCTGGTCTCCGAGACCTTTCCAAGTGAAACTATTTGTAGGCTGATTTATTGTCTTTTCCTTAACCTCTTTCCACCAGTCTGATCAACATATGCATTTCTGAATCACATGTAAGCCTGGACAGGTATTTGTCTTGTTACACATCTGTGTAACAAATGGCAATACAAATTGTATACAGAACAGATGTAGATTTTCAAAGGCCAGGCAAATTGAATTTGACCAAGCATACAAATAAACATTTTATTGAGGTTTAAGGTACATTTTTGTTTGTTTCAGGTAGGGGTAGTACTATAATGGGACCACCAATCTGCAGGTGAAAATGATGACATGGAACTTCCTTGTCTATTTCAGATAAATGTACACATTGAGGTTTATGGTAATAGAAGAACCTTCATAACAGAACACAGGTGAAGAAGACAACAAATCTCTATTGATATCCTTGTGAAATGACTGTACCTAGACACTGAGAATTGTAAAGATGAGGGTATGGTGTCTAATTTGGATATTTAGGAGATCTGATTTTTAATGGTCTGGGGAGATTTTGAACCCTACCCAAACTTACCAGCGATATGGGGATATGACTGAAAGTATCTGATTCTTATTCATGCTATTTCCATGGTCTCTTACACACTGCAACAGTTTTATGAAATTTTTAATGTTGCTGAATATTCCTGCAAATTACCCTGCCCCAGAGAAAGAGGCACACCCTTAATGAGAGTCCCACTACACATGAAAATACTGGCGGTACATCATATCTTACATTGTCTAAAGGTCTGAACTTGAGTTAGTAGTGACTGTATCAGCCAGGGACTATATGCAGTTGTACTAACTGAAATATTTATAACAGACTGCACAGCTCCAACATGGAAAAGGTTTTTTTTTTTAAATCAGGAAATTTGTAACACAAAGATGGATTTAAAGGGATAAAAATAAAGGGATTTTGTGTTCAGAGTAGTCTTTCTTCTTCTGGGAAATCCAGCCTAATAATACTATATGCTTTTAAGCACTTCTCTTTTTATGACATGTGGAACTTCATATAATTGCATATATTTCCATTCTAGCTGGGATTTAGAACATTTGTAGCTGTCTAACATTACAAGGTCACGTTTGTATGAAGTTAATGCAATCCAGTAGAATATTTGTATTAGATTAGGTCAGTACAAGTAAACAATGTAATTAAACCATTCCTCAAATCAGCTAATCAAGAATTAGAGGCAACTTTTGTCTATAAAAACTGTAGATTAATTTTACCTCCTTTACAGAATCTCTAAAAACCAAGTTCAAGGAGCAATCTCTCTTTATCAAATTGAAAGCAATGGTTTGAGGGCATTGTTAAGTGAAAGATAACAACCAATTATTTATACATTCACAGTTGTTAGGACTAAAAGAGACCATCATGATCATCTAGTCTGAAATCCTGCATAACACATGCCATTACAGAGAATTTCTGAAGCAATATTGCCTGCAGTTTGAGTAGATATCATGATTGTAATGCTTCTTCATTATACTAGTTGAGTAATTATCAGATGCCAGAGAGAGGTAGAAGACTGGATTAATAAGATATACGACACAGTATATCTCAGCTTCTATTCCTGGTTTCCAAACTGTTTTGGATTTGGCGGATTGCTACCAAGCAAAATGTAAGCGCTATAGGAAGTGGCATTGGTGATACAGTTTGTAGGAGTCTTCCTTCTGAATCAGAAATGAGTCATTTCCCAACGTGGCCTGAGGGGGGACTGGACTGTTGGAGGTGCTTTCTTTTAGAGTACATGTTAACTAAAATGCTGACCACCTGTGGTCATTGAAAATCTCAAGCCACATCTGCAAGTGGATTGTTCTACTAAATTCAAATTGAGCAATATCTTTTGCCTCCATAAACCCCCCAGAATTTGAGACAAACATCATATACTTCATTTTGACTCATTTGTTGCATGGCATGTTTGTGAGCTGCTTAAAGGCGTCTGCCATCTATCCAAAAGATGGCTGAATTCAGTGCTGGGTTCTCTGATCCCTGAATCTACAGGGCTATGTAGAAAGTAGTTATTCAGTCCTTACTAAGGTAAATTCCCATTGCATCCTGTGGAGATATGCCTGAATAAGGATGGTAGGATATTCACATAGTTTGCAAAGTCTGTCAACTGCTTTAGGATCTTTGGATGAAAGACTCAACATATGAAGAGCTGTAACTAATTATTATTTTATTATATAAAGTAAAATAGATGGAGATTAGACTGAAAATAGAATAGAATCATGTTAACATAATATTTAAAGTGATGTATTTTCATGGTTGCTACGTTCAAGCTTAGTTAGTTTCCAGTAGAGATGAGCCATAACTCTAGATTTGAATACTTCTGTATTCAGGGATATTTGAATCAGGAATGCCAGGTCATGATCTGTCTTGAATCCATATAATACAAAAGACCAATTTCAGCTGGAGAATTTTGGGCCTGAGACCTCCTCACTGAACCTCAAGGCTATGACTCACCCTTGCTGTCATCTGGGAGCAGACCTATGGGTCTCCACTTCCTGCCAGCTTCATGGAAGCGCCAGCTTGCCACCCCAAAACACTCCCTCTTTGGAGGTGCTGATAGTACAGGCTGCCATCGTATCCAAAATTATATGTGCTGCTTTGTCTAGGCCTTTACCAGCCGTCCCCCGGCATGGATGGAAGGGAGTGATGATCCTGTGGACAACAATGGTGAGTGGGAGGTCACAAGCTAAGGGCAAGGTCAGGCAGTGTATGGTAGGTGTCGGGAGGCAGAGATAGGTGATCTCTCAAGAACAGCTTTTCTAAGGTTTATCTGCACACAGATGAGGTGATGTCTCGTATGAAAGAACAATCTTATAGTGAGGGGTAAGATTCCTGGCTTTCTCTAGGCAAATTTCTTTTTAAAGTGTCTATAAATAGACAGTAGTTCAGGGGTCGGCAACCTTTCAGAAGTGGTGTGCCGAGTCTTCATTTATTCACTCTAATTTAAGGTTTCGGGTGCCAGTAATACATTTTAACATTTTTAGAAGATCTCTTTCTATAAATCTATAATATATAACTAAACTATTGTTGTTTGTAAAGTAAATAAGGTTTTTAAAATGTTTAAGAAACTTCATTTAAAATTAAATTAAAATGCAGAGCCCCCGGACCAGTGGCCAGGACCCGGGCAATGTGAGTGCCACTGAAAATCAGCTCGCGTGCCGCCTTCGGCACGCGTGCCATAGGTTGCCTACCCCTGCAGTAGTTTATAGCTTTCCTTGAGGATAAGCACAGGGTGTGAAGGTTCCAACTGAGTCAGTAGTAAGCCCATTACATCAGCACTAAAATGTACAGTGTTAACTTGCATAATAAAATTCATGAATGACTTGTGGACTTGCTTGATGTACAAATATCAAGGGGGAGGGATAGCTCAGTGGTTTGAGCATTGGCCTGATAAACCCAGGGTTGTGAGTTCAATCATTGAGGGGGCCACTTAGGGATCTGGGGCAAAATCAGTACTTGGTCCTGCTAGTGAAGGCAGGGGGCTGGACTCGATGACCTTTCAAGGTCCCTTCCAGTTCTAGGAGATAGGATATCTCCATTTATTAAAAAAATATATATAGTGGAGTGCATCAAATCTCAGAGAGTGGTAATATTAGTCTGCAGGAAGGACTGTGCTAACCAAATGGCACCATACACAGCAGTAGGGTGACCAGACAGCAAGTGTGAAAAATTGGGACGGGGGGGTAATAGGAGCCTATATTAAAAAAAAGACCCCAAAATCAGGACTGTCCCTATAAAATCAGGACATCTGGTCACCCTACACAGCAGTGCCTGGAACCACACAGGAGAGAAAGCTGCTAATCTGCTTTCCCAATAGGTAAAATGTTGCAATGATGAAGTAGTGAGGTGGACTGAAAGAAATAGGCAACACGTTAATAAATGGAAAAATGTCAATATTTTGAAATGTCAAAAATTTAGATTATAAAAGGTGTTGATGAACTTTATAGCTTGTTGAAAAATGCAAACATTTTTGATAAAAGCTTCTGTAAAAATGTTCATTTTGGAGAGGGATGAAGAGAGAAGGAGGGAGATGTTGGTCAAAACCAAATTTTCATTTCAAAATGTTGTCAAAAACTCAAAATTTGGGAAATGACAACCAGCTGCAATGCTAAGATGTCCCTAATCTAAATGAATGTTCTCCGTCTATTCTCATGTAGATTACAGAAAGATATCTACTTAGCTTAATCAGAAACAGATTTTTTTCTTCCATTTTCTCTTTTCTACTGACTATTCTTCCAAACCAAATTGTACCCTCTCGCACATACCCCCATTTATTATGGCTGACCAAAACTAACAAACAAACAAAAAGCCCAAGACAAAAACTATTTTGTTTGTCTCATCTATCGTTTTATAGGGCTTGGTGCCACCCACATATTTTGGATAAACAGCTAGAGAGATGGATAAAGCAAGCAAAGATTGGCTAAGACTGACAAAATTCATTCTCTTGATGTCTAAAATATAACACACCACACAGATGGGCAGCCTGATTTTGTCACAGCCTTGCACCATGTGTAGTCACTTACATTTGTGCAAAAGAATTGTGAAGTAGGTGTAAAATTCCACCAAAGCAGAATGGTAGCTTTTTACAGCCAATTTGCAATTGCTTTGCACAGGTGCAAATGTCACAGTGTAGATCTGTGATGAAAAGGCCCACAATCTACTTCCACCAGCTGAACCTAATGACTGAATGACTGAATCTAATCCTGACTTCAAACTGTTTAGCAGGCTAGCCTATTATGAAGGATGAAACTGAAGCTCACTAAAGTATTGTTTTCCAAGCTCCCTTTTGAATTACCATGTGCTCTATTACCACCTGTAGAAATATCACTCATTATCACCTGCTACTCTGCTATACATTAGTAGATAAGGCTTGAGAAACCTGCTTTTCACAGTATCCCAAAATAAATAGTTTTAAAACAAGTACCTCTCATCTCATATCCTACTGCCCATATATTCTGTCAATTAAGGCTGAACTGCATTTAGACAGCTTTTTTTGTTCGGCTGGTGTTTAAAATAGATTGGGCACGCTCTGTGTCTCCCTGTATGTACTGTATTGCTCCACATGCACTAATGGCACTCAACAAATGCTATCAATGAACAAATAATAAAGTATAAGGTATTTGGAAGCCACACGCGTAACATATTGAAAACAGAATTACAAAGGGGCATTGTTTGATTAGAAAGTTTCAATGTGATTTGTAATCATTCTTTTCTGACTTGCTACGAGATGGGCCGTGGTTCTTCTCAGCAAGTATTATTAGTTATTGCATGTAACATGGACTGAATCTCAGTTTCAGTCATTGTGATCTGTACATAGGCCCGGATTCAACAAGCTATTGAAGTATGTGCCTCACTTTAAAATGGTGCATAGTCCCACTGATTACAACTGGACTACACCCAGTCTTAAAGTTAGGCATGTGTTTAAGTACCTTGCTGAATTGGGACTATGATCAAATTTTCACCCAAGGGCCTCGTAACTAGGAAAAACCACAATAGCTTCAGAAATATTTATTTATAGACATTATCCACTCTAGACATTTAGGAGCTAATGAGAAATACTGTGAGCTAATTTAATCTTGAATTTTGGGAGGCTCTTGGACTCTGGAAAAGACTATGGTCTCTGCTCTTTTTTCATTGTGTTCTCCACAAGTTTTCATTACCCTAAGGAAGCATGAGAGCCAACTGTGGAGTTGATCAGGCCCTTAAAATAGACACAGCTGGAGAAAGGAGTTTAATCTAAGAAAACAGTGAACATTTCTATGCCAAGTTGGAATTAAAGTTACTGTTGCTTTTGTTGCATGGTGAATGTCTGTTTAGAATAAAAAAGATTTTCTGAAAAACATAACTGCGGGAGGAAATATTTACAGCCAATGAGGATTTAAAGTATTTGTATATAAATACACATCTCTAACTGTATATTTACAGAGGAATGATCTCTATGTACTTATCTTCACAAATAAACCATATATACATAACATACAGAGCAACATTTTCAGAGCTGTACATGCACAAATACACTCACAAAAATCATATGCACGTTTATGTATGCAAATTGGCCAATTTTGCATGCAGTTTTGAAAAGCTTGCCCATAATAGGTGTTCTGTAAGAGCTAGATTTTAGCTTTAGACATTCCCCTGAGCAAGGGGTGGTGCATAAGTGGCCCCAACTCAGGAATAGCCCTAGGAAGCACAGTCACTCAGGGATAATTCTCTGAGGCACACTTTCCTCTCTGTTTCCCCCTTGCTCCCAAGTGCTAGTAATTTACTGCTGGCCTATATTGGGATCAAATTACTCCCTGCTCTGCGCTGGTTCGGCTACTCTGGTTAGTGAGCAACAGAGTGAAGCCATGGCTCCACGCATTCCCATCCATGGCCACCGACTCTGAGGAGAGAGTCAACAGGCGAGTAGCTTCACTTTTTCCTGTGCAGCTGGACCCATGATCTAACTAGCTTGCATTGGTGCTTAAGGGGAGTTCTTATTGTGCCTGACTCCCTTATATGTACATGTCCTGGCAGACCAAGCCACAATCTATCCCTAAGTATACAAGACAGTATGCGAAAGTTTCCTGTCATCTCATGCAGCTTGTGGGAAATCAGTGTTATATAGATTATAATATGTTGTAGAACTGCAGCACTTGGCTGCAACATAGAGTTGTGATAAAAGAAAAAAAAATAGTTCTGAAACATCCTTAACCGACGGCACACAGATTGAATTATTCAAGCTTTCCCAGAAGCAAGCCCAAGACTGCAGACTGAAGCGAAGATAGCTGGGTATGATAAATCTCTTTTTCGAGCTGTGTTGAAGGAAAAAGTGGAACCCATATGCAGGAAATGGTTCATATAACTTGGAGAAGCCTCAGCTTCACTGAGAAGCAGTCTTGGCAGGCCTATGAAGTTTTTCATATATTGTTATTGGCAGGCACTTGCATACAACTGTGGTACCTTCAATTGCTGAGGTACCACATTTCACAAAGTTTTGTTATGGATAATTAAGCAACAAGCAGAGCAACCCTTGTTTACTCTTTATGTTACAGGAGCATTAATTGAGAAATAAGCAAGTGGGTAGAAATAACCAATTGGCTCAGCAGTTTCTGATGATCTCAGAAAATTGCAAACAGTCTGTTCCTATTTCTGATCTACTTTTTTTTTTTTAATCGGAGAATGTAGTATCTATTCCATATAAGGAATTTAATATATCTAAAAGGAATAATTTATTTACTTGCTGTATGTTTCACATTAGAGTATATGATTTGCAGATGTCACTGTCAATGAATAATTCACCCCAGAATTTGGCCCAACTCTCAGACCTTCCTTCTGTTTCTCAAAAGGCACTCAGAATTATATTCATATTGATGCTAATATTATACACATAAAATCAAGAATAGAGAGGAAACCTGTGTCATTATTCCATACTGGTATTTGTGCAGGGTTTATGCATATGTATAACTTCCAAGAAGGTAATTCAGTATCATATATGAAACCCATGGCGATATCGAAAGTACCTGTTTTCAGTCTAGAGCATTGTTTAGTTATGATGGAAATAATAAATTGTCATTAAATCTCACAGAGACAGACATCTTTTCAGAGGAAAATAATCTTATTATAATAGCCATTTAATTAAAAGCATACACCAGGAGGCCCATGCATGTATGTATATTATAAAATTTAGACAAGAAAAGGAAACATACTGTATATACCAAATTGACTGTGCCAAAAAATGGGATTTGTTGTTCTTATCATTTTTCCTCACTACAGACCCCCTCAGTCTCAAGCTTTATTTGGGTGAATGGCTAGAATATTCAGACATTCGATCAGCCTATCAGCTCTGTTTTTCCAATTTATACCATTATTCAGCCAAATTGCTTATAGATTAGTATGGTGTAGGGAGATGATGAGACCCTTGATTCATATTCCATTTGTATGCAAATCCATCATTAAAGAAGGTGACTAGGATCTCTCAGACAGCATGCTAATCAGAATAAAGATACTGGATAACCATGTGGTGGCCAGATGACATGTTGAGTCCAGTTTCAAGTCACATATTTGGATATTCAGCATCCCAAACAACCAATATGGCAAGTTTACCCCCACCCCACCCCCCGTTTTGTTAGGGCAGCAATATGGAGCAAACCATAGCAGGAGAGTTTTTCTCAGTGTGTCACTAAACTAGCAAAAGCTGCCTGGAAGTTATGTAAAGCCACAATCTCTCTCTAGACAATGAGTCTCCACCACATCTCTGTAAGAAAGCTGGTGGAAAACAGGCACCCTGTATTTACTCGGATACTCAACAAAGGGTTAACAGAGAGCATCATGTATTTCCAACTGAAATCCAGCCCCCAACAGGTACAACACAGCTAATTATGGATGACTGTGGAGCTCAGAGGAGGCTGTGGAAAATCAATTTTCCAACAATAAAGAGAAATCACAGTGTCCTGAGTGAGATGGTAGTCTTCGATAACCAGTCCATTTCAGTTGTTGAAGATTTGTGCTTTGGTTGGCTGATCAAACTACTGAAGCATCATTACCAGTTTCTCTCTTGCAATTTATTTATTAATTTTGCTAGCAAAATTGTCCCTTATATTCCAGCAGTGGTTTTTTTTATATAGTACTTGCACAGTACCATATACTACAGATATATTGTGTACACTACATGACCCTTAAGAAAACAGAAAGGCCTGCCCCAAAGAAATGACAATTTGAGTGAAGAAAATGGAGATAAAAACATAACAAAAAAACAGGGAGTGATGGGGAAGAGCAAGAAGACCACAGGATCATGGATGTTCCTACCAAGTAGGAAAAACCACAACAGCTTCAGAAATATTTATTTTAGAGACATTATCTACCCTAGTCACTTAGGAGCTAGTTTAGGATTAGTAATGCACAATATATCTTTAGAGTTACACTTTTATAAGCTATGACTTGGATGCACCAAAGGAGTTTGGTGTGATGACGCTGAGTGTCATAGCGCCTAACTTTTAGATGCCTAGAAAAATCACTGTGATTCACAAAGCCTGAGTTTGGCATGTAGGGTATGTCTACATAGTGTTCTGAAGCCCATGGAAATAAGCCTCCCAGCCTGGGTTGACAGACTCAGGCTAGCAGGGTTCACACTAGTTGTGGCTCGGGCTGGAGCTTGGACTCTGAAGCCCACCCCCTCCCCAGGCCTCAGAGATCAACCTCCAGTCCAAGCCACAATTCCAAAGCACTGTCTACACAGCTATTTTTAGAGTACTAGTGTGAACCCTGCGAGCCCAAGTTGTTGATCTGGGCTGGGAGGCTTGTTCCTGGCTCCAGAAAGCTGTACAGGAATATCCATAGGCTTCTGATACAATGAATGGGAAGAGAGAATCACCTTAGAGTGCGATTCACAAAAATCAGCCTGCTATGAAGGAAGCCGCCTAAGCTAGCCAATGTGGGTACTTGCTGAGCCCTTCTCCTCTCTCATGCAGATAGGCACATATCTCTGCTAGTAATTCTCAGTGTGAACCATTTTTCTGGAGTTAGGTGTCCATGCAATTTTAGCAAGAAGCAGGGAGACTGGAACCAGGGTTTCAGCTCTAATCACCAGACTTGTATGCTCTCTCACTGGCCCAAATGACTCTTTAATTATTTATCTGGAGTGCAACAGCTTTAACAGTACAGATTGAGGAGTTCCCTGTCAGCATATCCATAAGAACATAAACATAAGAACATCTAAATGACCATTGGTCAAACCCAATGGTCTATTTAGCCCAGTGTGGCCAATGCCAAGTGCTTCAGAGGGAATGAACAGAACACGCAATCATCAAGTGATCTATCCCATGTCATCCAGTCCTCAGTTTCTGGCAACAGAGGCTAGGGACACCCAGAGCATGGGGTTGCATCCCTTAATATCCTGGCTAATTGCCATTCATGGACCTGACCTCCATGAACTTATCTCGGCCTTTTTTAAACCCTGTTATAGTTTTGGCCTTCAGAACATCCCTTGGCAACAATTTCCACAGGTTGACTGTGTGTTGTGTGAAGTAGTACTTCCTTTTGTTTGTTTTAAACCTGCTGCCTATTAATTTCATTGGGTGATCCCTGGTTCTTGTATTATGTGAAGGAATAAATAACATTTCCTAATTCACTTTCTCCACACCAGTCAAGTTTTTTTATACCTCTTAGCCATCTCTTTTCCAAGCTGAAAAGTCCCAGTCTTTTTAATCTCTCCTCATAGGGAAGCTGTTCCATACCCCTAATCATTTTTGTTGTCCTTCTCTGTACCTTTTCCAATTCTAATTAATCTTTCTTGAGATGGGGTGAACAGATCTGCATGTCATATACAAGGTGTAGGCATACCATGCATTGATATAGTGGCATTATGATATTTTCTGTCTTATCATCTATCCCTTTCCTAATGGTTCCCAATATTCTGTTAGCTTTTTTGACTGCAACTGCACATTGAGCAGATGTTTTCAGAGAACTATCCACAATGACTCCAAGATCTTTCTTGAGTGGTAACAGCTAATATAGATCCCATCATAGTTGGGATTACATTTTTCAATGTACATTATTTTGCATTTTTCAACATTCAATTTCATCTGCCATTTTGTTGCCCAGTCACCCAGTTTTGTGAGATACCTTTGTAACTCTTCATAGTCTGCTTTGGACTTAACCCAGAGCACAATGGTTAGAGCACTCACCTACTAGGTGGTAGATCCCTCAGGCGGAGGGAGAACTTGAACTGGGGTCTCGCATATCCCAGGTGAGTTTCCTAACCACTGTAATAAATGTTATGAGGGAGGGCCTCATCCTCCTTTCCCAACCCCAGCTATTTTGTGTGAACTCACCTGAGAAGCCCAATCTGGTAGGCGTGCTCAGAGGGCATCTACCAGCTCGGGCCCTGCAAGCAACATCTAGCCACACTCTTTGAATATCCTCAATAAGGTTCATGACAACTTTTGAGGTTTTTACATTTGTTTTTGTTCTTCTTTGGAATAAAAACAAAACTTAAAATATTGTTGTGGAACAGAATTAGTGGAACCATCCAATTTTTAGATCAAAAAGTTCAGGTTTTTGATCTGGGGTTTCTCTCTGGAAATAACCAGAGAATCCACCCTGGACTGCAGGAATCTTCCATCAAAAACTTTGTTGAAATCAATTCATCATTAAATATTTCAGCTTTGGTGAAACAGCATATTTGACAAATAAATATTTAATCAAAAATATTCTGATCAGGTCTAATCCCGAATTTACACATCTTCTGCTTGCACCACCTCCCAAAATGTGTACTAAAAAAGAACTTGTACTCAGTACAAGCTTTTGAAAATTTGACTTGTCTTGCAGGCACTGTGATACATTGGACTAGACATGGACCTAACAGACAGATTTGCTCCTGTAGCAGCTTTTCCCAAGTAAAAGGTGTGGACTGTTGATGGAAAGTGGTGATTTGATTTGCATGGTCATCCTAATTGTTCATATACTTTGTCTCAAATTCTCTCAAATAATCAGACTTTCATTGACTTTCTTGTTTTTCATACAGCTAGCACTTAGATTTCTTTAGTTCACTGGTCACACTGCTGAGCTCTTACTTCAGCCTAGCAGTTTCTGGTCCTTACTTCAACTGAAAAAGAGCTGATGTCCCCACTACGCAGATTTTTAGTTAAAAGTAAAATGCAAATTGGTTTGATCTGAGCCTCTTGAATCTGTAAAATTGGGCTGGAAACAAATGTGAAGAGAGACTTCCTTATGAGCTTTATGGTACTTCCAGTTTCCAGTAAGAAATACCACAAGGAAAAGTTTTCCCTTGGCATTTTACATTTCTGTTTATAGGCCAGGCTGGAACCAGGAAATATAAAGATGGGTGCAAAATGAAATGTAATTAGGAATAGGGTATCCCAGCTTTTCTGAACCTCAAATCTGATTTGGTTTGGGCACATTTTGCATTTTGGATAAAGTTTTAAGTCAGTTCTTATTTTATGCAAACTGATTTGCCCATTCCAAGTCTGACAAAGAATCTCTCTTTAGTGCCATCAGGGAAAGTGGTCTCTGGCAGGTTCAGCTTTTGGTGGTAAGGTTAGTGGGCAGACTTAGCTGACAAAATCAGGCACTCGCCAACCCACACTGACCAAATGTGGTGAGTTTCCAGCAAAACCCTTCAACACGATGAATCCATGCTGAGGAGGTTTTGCTCTGCAGGGGCTGGAGAAAAGCTATTATTGATATGGATTCTGGGGACACTCTAGGCAAAGTCTGTGATTACAGAATTATGTATGACAATTCACAACCTCACAGTTTCAGCCACAAAAACAAAACCAGTTCGTCATTTATTTAATTACTTAACAGCTTTTTGGGTTAAGTACGATAAGTCTCTAAAGCCATGATTATATTTGTTTTAAGCTTCACTCTTATTCCCACTATACAGATGAAAATACTTTGCACGACTGAGGTCATTATAGTGTTACATTGCTACATTCCATTACTGTAGCATTTGACTCCTAGAACTGAAATTCATTGTTAATTTGGGGCCACATTTTTACAGTTAGCCACCTAACTTGCTCCCACAGATGGGAGAATGCACCCACTGCATGTGCACAAATTCCCACTTGGACATACAAAAATGGTATTTGTTCATGGAAAATGGACAGTTATATTTGCAAAATGGTCTTTTTATTAGTACAATGGTCTCTTTAAAAACCTTTCTTCTGGTTTGAATGACTCTTGTTTAATCCCGTAAAACCTTTATTATGGTACCTCTGTATTAACTATTTTACCATCACAATGTCTGTTTGTGTATATAAATAGAAGTTGCTGAAAATTTGGTCCTATATAATAAATATTATATTATCCTATGAAGAGGAAAACTGTTTTTCATGGATATTCACTTCATACATTTTTGTAATCAGCGTGATAGTCCTAAAGAAGCACAGCAATAAAAACTCCCTTCTAGTCTGTAAACTTGTTCTGTCAATTATTTCCTGACAGATTTTTGGTGTTTATCCCATTTATAGTTAGATCAATTTTTTTTTCTGACAGGTATGTTGTTTTACTGACAGGTACTTTATATCCCATCTTTCAAGTAAATGACCACTACAGCTATGTTCTACCGGAATGTTCTTGCTATCCGTCTCAGAATTGAGCACCTAGAGGTAGGTGGCAAGGTGTTCTTGATGGACAACTGTCAGGCCGCGACTCAGCAAAGCACTTGAGTACATGCTTGACTTTCATCACATGCTTAAATTCTACTGAAGTCAAATGGAACTACTCATGTGCTTAAAGTTAAGCACATGCTTAAGTGCTGTGGTGAGTTAGGGCCTTGGTTCCGGAAATCTTTCTCACTTAAAGCCCTCCAGAGCTCAGTTTGGACAATTATTATGGTGGTGCAGAAAAGACATTTGCTCATTCTAGTCTTTTCTTAATTTGGCTCTGTAGGCAGCAGCTGTTTCACTCATCAGTTGGTGGGAGTGATAGCTATTGGGGTGGGAATGATAGCTATTGGAGAGAAACTGATTTACAACAATTGTTGGCATGAGTATTTTTCTGCATTATGCACCCAAGTGTCTGTATTATGTACTCAAGTATAAGAATGATATGGGCAGAATAAATAATAAATAAGATTCTTCACACTACTCTATTTAACTACCTCTAGCATCCCCTCCAACATCTAACACCCCTGCTGTACCAATAAAAGCCGCTTGAGCAGAGAAAGAACTTAAATTGTTATTGATAGGAAATATACATAGTATACTTCTTCCTTTTAAGTGCTAAAAGCCTATTGTTATGGAGACACCTAATAATAACCCCATAGTTAGGACTGTGTTCTAAAATATACTTATACTGGAACATGAACTCTGGTTTTTTTTTCTAAAAGTGCTAGTTGTTATGCCCTTTCAATTGCTATATAGTTTTGTTTCTCCTTATAAAATTTGGTAAAGAGGTATATCATGAGTGGATTTGGTGCAACATGTAACTTTAAAAAAAAAGTTTAAGGTAATTTTTAGCCATTGTTAATAATTTCTGAAAGATTCTATGCCACTAACAAAAAGTTTTATGTGCAGCTGCTGACACATAAGAATTTAGCTGCACCTGCATATAACTGAGAAGAGTTCATATGCAGCTGTGGATGGACAAAATCTTTTCCCTCAGGAGCTGTGCTTCTACCCTCCACAGGTCTGTCCTCTTTCCAACACGTGCAACCAATTTTAAGCATTTAAAAATCTTGGAAATTAATACACGAAAACTTTTATGTAACATTTCGAGTTGCTATACATATAACATATCTGAGAGGAACCCACAAAAGCAAGAAGATCATAGAATCATAAAATCATAGAATCACAGAAGATTACGGTTGGAAAAGACCTCAGGAGGAGATGAGCAGTTAAGCCACCTTAACAATAGATATGCAATCTTCCACCCACAGGTACACACCTTATCATTACCACATCTACCATATACCACACATCCCGCATTCGCAACTGCCTCTTAAGGATGCCAATCTTACATTATCTTTTTTTATCAAGCTGCCTCTCCCTTCACTATATACTACTACATCAAACATATCTAGCTGAGAATATTGGGAAGTGGAGGAGAATCTACTGTAAAGTGGCTTCATTTCTGTGCTTTTTGTGGGTTTGTGTCAGCTGTATGCATAGCGACCCTAATATCTTCACAACTAAGTTTTGTGTATTCTTCCAGCATTAGATTTTCAGTGTAACAGTGCCTGAAATTGTTAAAAATACGTAGAAATAGATTCTGCTTACTTCCCTAAATTATTTCTTGAGATCAGTTTAGTTCAGTTCAATTTGATGGACTGTATTTCTGAGCTTCACTTTAGACTTTGTATTGAGTACTGTGTGAAAATACATCTAGCAGCCAAAGCTGCAAATAAGCTGAAGTCATAAAGAAAATATCAAACATAGCAGTTGTAAGACACAGGAGCACTACACATAAAATGAATGTGCAGTGCTCCAGCTCTGCAGGACTGGTGGCAGGGCATTCTCAGTGGAGGGCCCGTGCCTCTGAAACCTGCTTCCTTTGGCAAGCCGCCAGAGCCCGAGTTTGGCGAATTTCAGAGTGCAATGTAAGGCTTGTCTGTTCAGTGAAGCGGTTAAATGACCGTTAGATTATTCTTAGCAATAGGATATGGTGGGGTGTGTCTGTGTGTACGTGTGTGTGTACATGTGTGTGTTTGTTTATAAAGTTCTTGATTATAAAAGGTCTTATATTTTATCTAATGTTTTGGATTGTTTTCAATAAATGTAGCAACACAGATGCCACAAAATGGGTGGTGGTGGGGTTAATTAATTAAGTAATTAGCTAATTAGATTTACTTCATTTTAAATCAACAAACATTACACTATTTAATGAGAGTCCAATATAATAATGTTCTAAGTCACAGATTCAGGATAACTATTTGCCTTCTTAGCAGAGAGCACAGTTTTCAATCGGTTCTGAATACAGACCCTCCCCTCATGCATTCCACCCGTCCTTTATTAAGTTCATTGTTCAGTTTTCTAACCTGAAGTTCTCTGCTCCAACTACAGATAGTAGTTGTTTAAAAAAAGAATCCTTGAGTGTTGGAGAGAAACGAGGCCTTGACTTTTTGGTTCTCAGCCCCACTATGGCAGTAAAGTTGACAGTTGATCTGGCCTTCTGAGGAGTTCTCTCATGTAAGGAGCATTCCCAGGTGGTGTAAAGTTCTTATAGCAGCTCCCAGTGGTATAGAGTTCACACAACAGCTCTGTGCCACTCCCTTGCAGTTCTTAATACTGGGAGAAAGCAGGCATGACTGGGGAGTCTCTACTCTCCAGAGACCCCTGGTTGCCAAAACATCTCCTTGAGGTTGTGGGCAGCGGAGCCTAAGTTAAGGTGAGCTGCCCTAATTTACAACAGGGTAAAGCCAGGCAAGCCCCTGGATCAGGGGAACATATAGGTGGCTTTATAGCATTGCTTTTGCTGAATCAGACTAATGATTACTTAGAGAACTATCTATTTTCCACTGTATATCTGTCCAAAGTCTAAATAATATAGATATTCGGTAGATTTTCATATGTACCGTTGTCAACATCATTAAAATTATAGTGAGGTGTATATGTGAATGTGTATGTACACATGTGAATAAACACATACATACACTCTAGAGCTGGTCAGAATATTCTTTTCCCTGAAGAAAATTTCAACTTTTTATCAAAAAAATGAAAAATTTTGGCTTTACTTTGGCTTCACTTTCACTGAAAACAATGGAAGATGGTGGCCATTTTGAAAAGGGCAAGTCTGCATACATTCGATTTTAAGGTCAGAGGGACCGTTATGATTATCTGCTCTGAATGCTTGAATAACACACGCCATAGAATTTCACCAATAAATTACTGCATTAAATTCATAATTTCTGGTAGAGAGCATATCATTTAGAAAGACATCCAATCTTGATTTAAAGACTTCAAATGACAGAGAATCCATAACCTCCCTAGGTAAATTGTACCAATGGTGAACTACCCTCACTGATAAAAATTTTTTGCCTTATTTCTATCCTAAAATTTTCTAGCTTCAGCTAGATTAAAGAGTTCTCAAGTATCGGAAATTGTCTCCCCATGTAGATACATATGGATTGTAATTAAGTCACCTATGAGCCTATTCTTGGATTAAATTAAATAGACGGATTTTCTTTAGTCTCTCAGTGTAATGCAGATTTTCCAGATGTCAAATCATTCTTGTAGCTCTTTTCTGAACCATTTCCAATTTGTCAACATCCTTTGAAAAGTATAGACACTAACACTGGACACATCGTTCCAGTGATGCTCTCAATATACAATAATACATCCATACTTCTGCACAGTATTCCCCTGCTTATGCATCCAAGGATTGCATTTGCTCTCTTAGACATTGCATCATTCTGGGAGCTCATGTTCAGTTTATCCACTATGATCCCTAAATCCTATTCTGAGTCACAAAATACAGTCCCGTATTCTATTAGTGTGATCTACATTCCTGGTTGCTAGATGTATGACCTTGCAATTGACCTCTCCCTACCATTATTTGCCACTCCACTACTTTTTCTGTCATCTGCAAATTTTATGATTTTGTCTGAAGGAGAAGATGCACCAGACTCTGTTAACAGAATATAGACTCTGTCTATTTGTCAGTTATGAAAAATAATGAGAAAAAATGGCCCTTAATCCTAAATACTTAAATTTCAAAAGTTATCCATTGCACCAGATCTACTCACCAGAGATGGCAAGAGAGAGTGGCAAAATGTGTGTGTTTGTGCGCGTGCGCATGAGCACAGAGAAATGTAGGATGTGCAGGACGAAAGGGAAAACCGAAACATGTGTGTGCCAGGGAATGCAGCAAGTGCAAGAGGGAGGGAATATTTGGGGTAGTGCAGAGGAAGATAGGGAAGTGCAAGAGGCCTGGGAACCTAGGGGACAGGAAGGAGGGTGCATGCTCTAGGTGGATCTCACTGTTCTGGTGAAGGAAAGTATTTGTAAACCATCTTCACTGGCCACTCTGCTCTGGATGCTTTGCTCTGCTCACAGTAGCTTGGCCCTGTAGTGACACTGGCGGGGGAGGGAAGAAAAAAGTCTAATCTGTTCTTAAAAATAATTTTAAACTAACTGGGATTGAAACCACTAAAGTACCTTCATCATAATCATATGGTTTCTGCATGGTGTAACTATAGGGCAGAGTTAAAGTTGCTTGGGTGTCCTAACTGCATTTCCATACATTAAATGTTTGGATTTCTTTTATGTTTAACCTTAACTCTAAATTTTCCTAAATTTAACCCCCTAACCTTTGGGTACTGCTGGTCCTGCCCAGCTCTACTTTTGAGATAATTATACCATCAGCTGTAATGATTTTACCTTAAATTACTAATATTAACTTGCAACATTAACTCCATTTTAGTGTAGTGTTTGAGATTCTATGTGGCTATAGAGATCACTAAAGACAGCTGGACTGAGAAAGAGAGAGAAGATGAGGTAACATATTTGTGCGTGCATTAGTAACCAATTAAAAAATATACTGCTTTTTGTTGTGTACACAACTGAAGCTTTATCATAAATCTAAGGCAATACATATTAAGGATTATTTTTGTATTATTTTAATGTACCTATTCATTCTAACACTACATACAAAAATTAATGCAGCAGGGTCACTTTTATGGAAAACTATGTAGCCTCTGAGGCAAAAAAGTAGTTGTCTTCTTTTTCTCCTTGCTGAATATGGGGGAAAAAAGGGCAAGTTAAATGTTATTTTCAAGAAATCATGCACATCTGTAGAGCTGCTAATGGACTAGGGATGTACTTTGTAAGCACTGTGAGTCCTTGTACAAAATATTAAATTTTATTTATCAGTTTGGCAATATAGCCATTGAACTCTATGAGCTCCCTCTGGTGACCAGCGCCTGAACATTATTCTGATTTTATGACCACAGACTATATGTGATAGAAAACAAGGTTGATTTAGGTGCACGATGCTATGGGCTCCAGCCTGCCGGAGATTACATATATCTTCATTTAAAAACAGAATCTTTTTTATTTTGAAGACGATAATTCTCTGGGTTTGAGGGGAATATAGACTCTGTCTATTTCTTCCTTTGGCTATTCACCTTGTGTTCAGCTTGCCTTTTAGGAAGCCAGCAGTGGAGGGCACTTCTCAGATCTCCTTTCCAGAGTCGTTTGACCCCACCTTTGTAAATAGCACTTTATCTTCCCTATGACTGATGATGAACCAGATGCAACATCAAAAGGCAAAGATGTCTGTAAAACACAATTATTTTTTAATATCCCCAGCTGTGAGAATATAGTTAAAAACATGTTAAGAATAGATGCGACTTATCAATCATACAAATAGGTAACATAATTCCTAAAAATTAACAAGAAAGATACTTCTCTTCCTTTCGCTTACAATACACAGCTGCATTTTGCAGAAACCTCAGAGCCTTAGGGCTTGTCTACACACAAAAGTTGTACCGCTTGAACTACATATAATGGATATACACTAATGATACACTTAAAGCAGTACAAACCCCAACTGGTAGGCACAGTTAAATCTGTATAATCTGTGCTTGTACAGGCCTGGTTTATTCCCATAAGAGAATGGGAATAAGCTGTACCAATATGAGTCACCTTTATACTGGTATAGCTGTGACAGTGCAAAGGGCTGTACTGGTATAATTATTTCAGTAACCAACATTGTTGTTCTGGTACAGGCCCAGGATAAAGACTAAATATGAAAAATTTAAGTCCAAAGGACCCAAAAGGAGAGAGCTGAAGGTTACTATAAGTATAAGGATTCTTATCTTACTTAGTCTCCTGCCCAGGGGCTGAGTTCTTGTGAGGCAGCTTTTCCCTGCAAGTGAGAAAGAAAGGTAGAAGCTCACACTTCCTTAGTCAAAGTGAGAGGATGTGCTCAAGTGTGGGAAAGAAACAAATAAGTATACACAACATACTCTCTCTAGCTTCCCATACCCCTATATTTTAAGTGGGAGGAGAGAAAATAGTGTGTTTTATTCCCCTCAAATAAAAATAATTATATATCAAAAGGGAAAACCAAAAGGAATCTGCTTTTATACAGTTTGATATAAAGCCCCTTTACGTTTCCTTCTTCCAGGTGCTAGCACCTTCTAGTAGGTGAAACTTGTAACCTGCTATGTTGCACTTGTCCACACCTGAGACAATCAAAGTATTATTTAAGGGCCAATGGACTACAGATTGCACTGTGGATATGTCATAATTCCTGGAATTGCAGCAAAAGCAGATGTTCCACCGAGTGGCCCCCAAATTTAGCAGTGTCTAAGCCTACAATTTTCATGTAGGGTTTATTCCAAGACCAAATTTTATTACATCTAACATGTATTTAGGGATCTGCTGCCCTAACAAAGGTTTTTTTGTTTGTTTGTTTGACCACATTTCCCCTCTACAGACCTGCCAATATATTTTTCCAGGTAGGTGGGAACACAGATTCTGAGTTTGGCCAAACCTTACAGACCTTGCTCAGGCAAAATTTCAGTTGAAATGGGTGAGATCCTTGAGCATTGTAGAGTTACTGTCTAATGAATGTTAGTTCTCCCAAATAGGAGAAATTCACATCATTTCAGACTCTTTCTCAGCTTCATTTCCTTCCAAGGCTCATTAATTTTTAAAAGAGCCAGTTTTCTTACCTCGGCTTCTTGGTAAGTGGTGTTGGATTAGCATAATGTAACAATATTTATATTTCCAGTTGGGGAAGAAGAGAGAAGTATGACAAAGCACAATGACTTAACCAAAGAGTTTTGGATAAGTATTCAAATCAAATGAAAAATCAGTGGTCCCGTACAACTTCATGGCGGTCACTACGCTGCATAAATTGGCCATTTGGTGCTTCTGTTACTCAGCAGCATGCTAGAGACTCTTGGAACTTCACAGGGGTCCATTGTTCTGTTGAGATTCTAATACCATCGCCATAACCATGTCATCTGAGTCCATAGACAGGGAGTGAACATCCTTTCCTTCTCCAAAACCTGTCAATTTCACTCAGCGGCTGCCAGAGCTCTCACGGCATTCAGCTCCAGCAGGCAGCCTCACTCCTAATGAGTCTGCCCCTAAATCATGGACCTTAAAAGCACTGTGGTTGGCAGCAGCCAATCAGGAATCCAGGAAGGGTCCAGTGGAAGCCCAGCCTTGGATTTGCCAAAAGTTTGTCAAACCCAGATGTTTTAGGCAAACATTTAAGGCTTGATGAATTGGCATTTGCCAACAAAACTTTATTTTGTCAGAAAATTTCCAACCCACTCTAGAGGCCAGTAGTATACATACACATTAGTCACTTCATTACATTAGAAATCTTTACAGATTCACCCATCATTGGGAAGAATCAGCTGGGAACAATTCCAATCATTCTTCTACTGGTTTGCATGAGCATAGAGTTTTCAAACACATTGCACCAAATTGTATCCTGTCAGTGACATAAACAGGATTACATAGTATAATTTATGCCAGAATTGGACTCAGAGAATGAGCTAGTTGTGTTCAGATTGTTGGGTATATTTATTTCCTACCAAGTTATGTCAAAGGGTTTGTACCACTAAAGTGAGCTTTTGCATCCACAACAATAGATGTAAATAGTGTTTCCTTCTGCAAGGTATTTTCAAAGAACAGTACACATAGGGCACAAGTGACAAACATGTGAAGAAATTTACAAATGGCATGAAAATCCTGGAGGCAACAGGGTCAAGAAAATACATCAGGTACCTCTCAAGAATAACATTGTGTATCTGTTCTTTCAGTTCCTGATCTGCATATTGATACTCATTGTCTCATTGTTATTTACATCTCCTTCAGGCCAATAAAAAGCATAACCATTCACTACATTGTTGTCAGCCTCAGTTTCAGTGGCTTTTCCATTTTCTGACTCTTTATGTTGAGACAACTAGCCAATAATATTTTTCTTCCCTTTCCTCTCTACCAGGTATTGATTGATGCCTTTTCCTCACTTCCTTATTCTTAGAACCATAGCGTTTAAGACCAGAGGGACTACCAGATCATCTAGTATCACAAGCCACCAACACCACCCAGAGCCCTAGTACTAAACCCAACAACCAAAATTAGACCAAATACTGTTGTTCTACATACCCAAATGTTCTGTGTTCTTCAAGTTCTCCTATCAGCAAAACCTGGGCTTCTTAGGCCAGGCAAGGAAACCATACATTATGATCTGCAACACATCTCAGCAGATGTTGACTTAAGCATGCTCAGGGTGATTTTTCAGTCACTTATCTTTTTAACTTAAATTTTTTCCTCCTGAAATGTAGCAAAGGGCCCATTCCTCATAAAGGCCTATCTATCAACACATGCAAAGTTTGGAGGATTTGTTCCAGTTGGTTTTGCATTACTGGTTTTAAGAAAAGGTCTTAACTTACTGGAAAGGTGTTTTGTTTTGTTTTTCCATCCTCTAATAGCACAAATATGTACCCTCAGGAGCACAGATAAAGAACTGCACCTGCAGCTGTGGCCAGCCCTTATGTGGGACATGCAGGGTGGAAGGAGTGAAGATCTTTGCATCTTCCTACCCCCTGAAGTGCAACTGCACAAGGAACAATCTTGTGTCAAGTGTGGGCACCTTACACATTTGAGAATATTATGCACAAAAGCACCCAACTGACTTAGGAGCACAAGTCCCATTGACACTTTTTTCTTCCCTTTCCTGGTCCCATTGGGACTTGAGCTACTAAGTTACTTAGGTGCTTTTGAAAATCCCACCTAGAAAACATTCAGTTGTCATGGAAAACTTTATGCACTAGACGCATCCGGTTTTCAATTGTGCAAGCCAATGTAAGGGTTCAATCAGTGCACTACCCTTAAGTCTGTTTTTCAGTGAGTAGGTAAATTAGCCACGCATACATGCACAGCACAGTGAAACTTCCTTCCACATGTTCAGCTGTCACTAAAACTACTGTTATTTAAAAACTGCTAAACATGTGTAATGTGCTGTTTGCAAGGGTTCATAACTCAACCAAATCAAAACCAGTTTTCACTAGAACACTCCAAAGCCCATCTCTATGATGGAAAATATTTCCTTGCCAAATGTCATTGTCTCTACCTCCAGCATTTCATCACTATAGGTGTTTAAAAAAGAAAGTCACACAAATTTGTATTTGTATAAGAAGGATTAGACATTCATATGGATAAATGAGAATGTCGATGGTTACATCAGAATGGCAATCAGGGTTGGCCACTGCACTGTTTTTATTCTATCTTGGGGTTTTTTCCATTTGTTTAAAAATGTTGCAGGAGAAAAATGCGGACAATAGCGTACACAAAAGGCAAGGGCTAGTCAGACATGGATTAAATTAAAGTCACCTAAATACATTGATTACATAGATTAAAAGCATCATCACCTTTCATCTATACTACCCGGTAGTAGTTGTTTACCTCCCAAGTACTCTCTGGCTTTTGTGTGGCATTTTGGTTTCCATGGCCACAGAAGGTTCTTTTCCTATAATCAAAAACGACCTCCTGTTATAAAAGACTCGGAGCCTTTGCTCAGCAGGCCATTTCCCCCTTTTATTATTCTTTTCTCTTGCCTTCAGGGAAAGCTTTGTGTGAGCAGGACAGAGCACTTGGTTGGTTGGCAGTTGACCTCAGTTGCACACAATGAGTTCTGAGTGCTACCTGAAATGTGTGACAAAGAGGAAGGGGTCACTGGCTTAGAGCATTACAAGGGCATGAGTAGGCAACTGTGATGACACATGGCAAATGTCAGCGTTCACCTAATTCAGGAGGATCCCATATGATTGGCAGTTCCTAGTTTTTCTGTATTTTGAAAATGAAAATATGTGAGTTCATTAATTAATAACATTGGTAGGCTTGGGAGATGTAAAAACAAAACAAACAAACAAAAATTCTGCCTGGGATGAAATATGTACAATTTATAATATTATTTTTATTATTATTATTTTTAGAGCGTGCCTCACTGGTTTAAAGCTACTTTAACTGCCTTCAGGCAAAATTTGTCATGGTATGCAGCTGAGTGCTGCGTTTGCTTAAAATACTTTTGACAATGTGAGGAAAGCCTTTAAGTACTTGATGAAGGTAGGCTGGTTAGCAGGATTTGGGAACCAGTTAGCAGGTTCCAAGATAATTCTTCAGGATCCAGTGAAACTTTTGAGTGTTACATTCACTCTAATGTCTGATGTCTTTAGTAAAGGGGATTTTTTCCCCCCAACGCAGTTATTTTAAATGCAGAGCCATGCAAATTTTTAGCTGTTTTCTGTCTTTGCCCTGTGATTATTGATGTGTGTTATCCTAAAAAAAAAACAATTGCTTCATGCCCATTTCCTCCTTCTGGATATAGCAGCTCAAGTCAGTGGGAGATTTACAGGTGTATTTCATGGCAGAATTGGGACAGCATTTATTTTTGACCAAAGAGTTGTTTGTGTGAGTGCTGCTCATGCATATTTTTAAAGCCTGTAGAATGTCTACCTATTTTCTTATAGCACCCATATACTGTTTTTATAGAATTCTAGTCAGTATAGTACCAAGATACTGAACAGAATAAGAAGTGAGACTATTACAAATCCTTGTTCTTATGTATTTACAACACAACAGAGATCCATATAGTCACCAGAGTTACCAAATTTTCATTGTATCCTTTTAAGGGATGAATCTCTTAGTGTTATTCTCAGGTGCTCTAAATGAAACATATGATAAATAGATAAGTTAGGTTTATTCAAGTCAGCAGGGCCTGATGAAATTCACCATAGAGTCACAGAATCATAGAACGTGAGAACAGATGGGACCACCAGATCAATCAGTCTGACCTCCTGTATATCACTAGCCATTAACACCACCCAGCACCCACATGCAAAACCCAACAACTGAAATTAGATCCCAAGGTATTGCAACCCACAGGAGACTAGGCTATTGTGTGCCATAGGCAGAGAAGGAACAGTTACTTACTGTAACCAGGGCCGGCTCCAGGCACCAGCCTTCCAAGCAGGTGCTTGGGGCGGCAATCTGCATGGGGCGGCAGTCCGTGTGTTTTTGCCTCCAAGCAGCACGCTGAATTGCCGCCGTGGACGGCGGAGGCAGTCCGTGCGCCGTTAGGGCAGCATGCGCGTTTCCGTGGCGGTGGCAATTTGGCAGCAGCTTCTGCTGAACATAGAAGCTGCCGCCAAATTGCCGCAGCTGCGGAAACGCGCGTGCCGCCCTAACGGCGCATGGACTGCCCCTGCAGTCCGCGGCAGCAATTCAGCGCGCTGCTTGGGGCAGCAAAAACAGTAGAGCTGGCCCTGACTGTAACTATGGTTCTTCGATCTGTAATGCAAATGTGTATTCCACTTAGATGTGTGCATTCCCAGTGCACTGGAGCTGGAGAATCTTGCCTAGCAGCGCTCACACCATGTGGCCACAGCTCCTCCCCGGGCTACATGAGGTGGCGCCACCTCGACCACACTCAACTCTTTTTCAGCGAACATCCAGAGACTAGATTATGATGCAGAGGGGATGGAGGGTAGGTTGTGGAATACATGTCTGCATCGCATCTTGAAGAACCTCAGTTACAGTAAGTAACCATTTCTTGTTTGAGTAGATGCATTTAGGTGACTTGCAAGCAGTCCCTTCATATGGTGTGCCATACGACACAAACAGGCAAGGAAAACCCAAAAGGATATAGTTCTGCCAGATAAAAGGCCAGATATCATCTGATGGCCAATCTGTGAAGATGCTGTTCCTCCAGAGAAAAAACACAGGCAAATATACTGCCTGGTTTAAATGAAATGGAAGGACCATTCTAGACTCAAATTTTGTCAACATCACTTTGTCTTTGGAGAGTTACGTGTAAGGATGCTCTGCCATCAAAGCATGCAACTCACACACTCTCCTCACAGATGTTATCGCCACGAGGAGTGCAGGTTTTTGGAATCAGAGAGGAAAGGGGCAGGCTGCCAGAGGCACAAACGGAGGTCCCTTGAGAACAGCTAGGACCATGTTAAGGTCCCACAAGGGAACTGGTTCCTGCACCAGTGGATGGAGAGGAAGGATTCCTTTGAAGAATCTTGCCATCATGGCATTGGAAAACACCCATCTTCCATGGATGTATGGGTGAAAGGCTGAGATTGTCACTAGATGCACCCTTAACAAGCTAAGAGTAAGGCTCAATGACTAAAAATACAGCAAATACTCCAAGATGTTTTGGATATTAGCCAGCATTGGCTAAAATCTGTGGGCCAATGACCACACTGGAAAATGCTTCCACTTTGTTGAATAGGTCATCTTGGTAAAGGGTTTTCTACTACTGAGAAGAACCAGTCGAACAGCTGCTGAACATCACTCTTCCTCCTCATTCAACAACAGAGTATCCACACCATGAAATTCAGGGAGCAAAGTGTGACCATGATTCTGAGTGAGCAGATGGAGAGAAAGGGATGTGGGAGGATGAATCAACAGCGCAAGAAGGTTGGAATACCAGCACTGCCTTGGCATTCTGGGGCAATGAGGATGAGTGTGGCCCGATCTGCTTTCATCTTGTGGATGACTTGTGGAATGATTGGGATTAGAGAAAAAGGGTACAGGAGAGCCAATTACCAGCTGATGTGTAAAGCATCGGTCAGGGAGCCCAGACTAAGGCCAACTTGAGAGCAGAACAGACAGCATTTGCTGTTCCCCCCTGGAGCAAATAGGTTGATCATCAGATTGCCCCACACTGCAAAGATGATTCTCAGGACATTGGGCTACAGCAACCACTTGTGGTTCAGGGAAAATTCCTGCTGAGATGGTCTGTAAGATGATTGTGGACCCTGGACAAGTGTTCCGCTATCTAAGTGATACTCTTGTCCATACAGAACTGTCACAAGCTGCTCCCTGGAGTGAGGTCCCCCTTCCCTGTTCACATAATAGACCACGGTGATATTGTTGGTAAGCATGTGAACTACCGAACCCTTGATGCAGTCTAGGAAAGTGAGACAGGCATTGTAGATGGCCTGAAGCTCCAGGACATTGATATGCAGTGGAGCTTCCTACTCTGACCACAGGCCATGAACCTTCAGCTATCCCAGATGTGCTCCCCAGCTTCTGAGGGAAGTGTGGTTGACAACAGTCCTTGTTGGTAAGGGGCAGGGCGAAGGGAATGCATAGATATACATTCGCCTGAATGTCCCACCACAGCAAGGAATCCAGGATCAATGGAGGGAGGTGGACTAACCTGTCCAGAGGGTGAAAGGTTGGATGGTAAGCAGTCCTGAGCAACATTTGAAGAGGGTGAAGGCATAACCTTGCTAATTGTGTGCATGGGGACATGTGGCCTAAGAGTCTCAGGGACATGTGAACTGTGGTGGAAGATTGAGACTGAAAACCGAGGCAAAGGCGATGAATTGTCTGGGAATGGTTGGTAGGCAGAATTGCTCTCAAACTCATACAGACTATTAGGGCCCCAATTAACTCAATTTTCTGTATGGGGACCCATGTTGACTTTCTGGTATTTAGGATGAGACTGTTGGGTAAGTGCATTGTAATGCATATGTGAGAAAGGGCTTAAAACCTGCCCTTCCAAGCTCTATTATTCACTGTAATTACAAATAGGGAATTTGGGGTCAAATGGGAGTAAAATCTCTCAAATCTCTGCACCAGGATGAAATAACATTTCTTCATGTGCTTTGCAATAGGTGGTACCAAAGCTGGCATACTCCAGAGAATCTTTGCAGGCTCTATGAGCACATCATTGATAGGGAGGGAGTCTCTCCTAGACACAGATGGCTGCAGGATATCCACTAATTTATGGGTGGTCTCCTGCAGGAACTCTGCCTGAATGCCCAGGGAAACAGCCATGTGCTGAAAAAGGTCCTGATAGATCTTGAAATCCTCCAGTATTGGAAGAGAGGAAGCGCCAGGCACTGCTGAATCATCCAGGGATGAAGAGGAGGCAGTTAACTGTGCCAAGGCTGGCTCCCATTCCTGGACTGATGGTGCTGGAAGGGGCAGCTCCTTGGACTCCGCACAGGGAAGGCTCACTGGTGCCTGAACATGTGGTGAGTCGACAGTTCCAGCCACTGAAGCCCAGTGACCTCCTGTTAAAGTGAACTGAGGAGTGCAACCACTGAGGAGCATCACACAGATTCCGTGGTGGCCACTGATGAGGATAGGCCATTAGGCTCTGGGCCACATCCCAACCTCAAGACGAGTGCCAGTCTTGATGTCTGCAGTGCTCCATAAATGGTCCCCAATATGGTTCGGGCAATGGAGAACGGGAGGAGGAAGATCCCAACCTTGATGCTGAGGAGTGTAGAGCTTTTGGGAATAAAGGTAGTGCCAGTCCTGAGGGAGAGTGTAACCTGTCTGACTCATCTTTTACCCAGAATGAGGCAGGGACCGGCCCCGATGATGGAAGCAGTACCACTAGCACTGAGTATACTCATGCCAGAAGTGGTGTCGACTCTGAAGTCAGCAGCGGTACCGAAGCAGCTGATGGTGCCGAAGTGGAGGGCGGTGAGAGCTACCATGGTAACATTGGTGGTGCCAAAGGCAATGGTACTGAGGAGTTTCCTGGTGCAAGGTGGTCCCTTGCTTCCCCAGACTAGAAAAGGGGAACATTGGGGTTTGGTGCCAGCAAACCTCAGGCCTCTCCAGCCAATGGGGCTATCAATGACACAGCTCTGGACCAAGGGAAAGGTTGGGACAGAAAGGCAAAGTAATTCTGTAGCCACCTGGTATGCCACCAGAGTGAAAACAGTCAGTGCCTGCATCTCCCTCGTCAGCACTGGATGGAACGGACACCCCGGAGCCAGAACCAGAGTTGATGGTACAGTGTCTCTAACCTCCCTACTCAGTATCAGGAAGCAGTTAGAGGGGCCTGTGCCATCTCACGCATTGGCACCAGGGCCGGTTCTAGGCACCAACAAACCAAGCATGTGCTTGGGGCAGCACAATTGCAGGGGCAGCATTCCGGGGGCAGCAGTTGCGCTCTCAGAGGTGTGGGTTTTTTTTTTTTTTTTGCTTGGGGCGGCAAAAAACCTAGAGCCAGCCCTGATTGGCACCATCCCCATGCCAGTCCACTCTTCCTAGGGGAGGCAGAAGAGTCCCCACGGGACCCAGAGTGGTCCTGACTGGTCTTATGCCACCTTTTCCTCGGTGCACTCGATGGGAAATGGCTCCTCCATCTCTTCAGAAAGTCACCTGCTCCAGAGTGCAAAGTGTCGGCTCTCTCAGAAAGAACCCAAAGGTGACCTCCAATCCAATGAGGGCCTGGGTGCCAAAGCAGGCCTTAGGGCCTGTTCAAGCAGATGCTGCATTAGGCAAAGGTCCCTAGGCACCTGAGTCCATTTCATGAACAAACAAACACCGCTCCTTGACATGGGCTTCACCAAAGCGCAGCAAACACTGCATGTGGGGATCGTTGTTGGGGATTGCTCCTCCACCCCCCCGCTGACAATGTTTATATACTGGTGATGGCATCACAGGGGAATACTTAACTAAATATAACTAAGGCTTGGTCTACACTACCCCCCCCAATTCGAACTAAGGTACGCAACTTCAGCTACGTGAATAACGTAGCTGAAGTCGAAGTACCTTAGTTCGAACTTACCTTGGTCCACACGCGGCAGGCAGGCTCCCCCGTCGACTCCGCGGTACTCCTCTCGCCGAGCTGGAGTACCGCAGTCGACGGCAAGCACTTCCGGGTTCGACTTATCGCGTCCAGACTAGACGCGATAAGTCGAACCCAGAACTTCGATTTCCAGCCGTCGAACTAGCTGGTAAGTGTAGCCAAGGCCTAATACTACTCTAACTAACACTAAGGGTACATCTACACTACAGCGGGGAGTCGATTTAAGATACGCAAATTCAGCTACGTGAATAGCGTAGCTGAATTCGACGTATTACAGCCGACTTACCCCGTTGTGAGGACGGCGGCAAAATCGACTTCTGCCGCTTTTTGTCGGCGGCGCTTACTACCACCTCCGCTGGTGGAGTTAGAGCGCCGATTCGGGGATCGATTGTCGCGTCCCGACGGGACGCGATAAATCGATCCCCGAGAGGTCGATTTCTACCCGCCGATTCAGGCGGGTAGTATAGACCAGGCCTAAGGGTACTACTAACTATATACAATTAGAAAAAAGGACACTAAAATAGTGAGAAGTTATGAGGTTAGGACCACACAGAGCTCTGACTCCAGGCACGGGTGGTAAGAAGGAGCTGATCGGGCTTGGTACAGTGCTGCCTCATGTAGCCAGGGGAGGGACTATGGCCACAAGTCACAAGCACTGCCCCCTCCGGGTACTGCTAGGCAAAATTCTGTGGTTCTGGTGAGCATGCACACACCTAAGTGGAACACACATCTGCATCTACTCAACGAAGAACAGGAGGGACCAAGGCGCCCCAATGCCCAAGACCCCTGCAATGGCAGAGAAATGACTAAGTGAGATATACCCAGATGGTCCTGGCAAGGGATCTGCATCACATACTGCAAAGGAAGATGAAACCTCCCCAAGGTCACTGCCTATCTGACCTGCGGGGAAATTCCTTCCACCTAAGGCAATCAGTTCAGTCCTGAGCATGTGAGCCAGACCCAGCCAGCCAAGCACCTGAGAGTGAGATTGCTCAGTACTACCTCAGAGCACCAGCCCACCCTGCTGAGGTCCTCTCTCCAGCCATGGCCATTCCTGATGCTTCTGAGTAACAGGGGGTGGGGGAGAGAAGCAGCTACCACAAACCATCCAGAATTCACTGGGGAGAAAAAAAAACATCCCTTCCTGACTCCTGCCGGTGACCAACTATGTAATTAAGGAACTAGCCAAAGCAACCTCTGAACCATTAGCAATTATCTTTGAGAACTCATGGAGGATGGGTGAGGTCTCAATGGACTGGAGAAGGGCAATGATAGTATCTAGCTTTAAAAAAAAGGGGAGGAGAGGTGGAAATTGTAGACTAGTCAGCCTAACTTCAATATCCAGAAAAATACCAGAACAAATTATTAAACAATCAGTTTGTAAATACCAAGAGGATAATAAGGTGATACGAAATAGCAAAAATGGATTTGTCAAGAATAAATCATGCCAAACTGACCTCATTTTCCTCTTTGACTGGGTAACTGACCTAGTGGATGGGGAGAAGTGGTAGATGTGATATAGCTTGACTTTGGCAAGGCTTTTGACACAGTGTCACATGAGATTCTCATTAGCAAACTGGAGAAATATGGTCTAGATGAAATTACGATGAAGTCGGTGTGGAAAAATTGGAGGGAATACAGAGCAGAGCAACAAAAATGATAAGAGGGTTAGAAAACAGGACCGATGAAGAGAGGTTGAAAGAATTGGGCATGTTTAGTCTAGAAAAGAGAAAACTGAGGGGGGTCATAACAGTCTTCAAATATGTTAAGGGCTGTTCTAAGAGGATGGTGAACAATTGTTTTCCATAGCCACTAACTATAAGGATAGTTAAGCACTGGAACAGGTTACTTATGAAGATTGTGGAAACTCCATCACTGAAGGATTTTAAGATCAGACAAACATCTGTCAGGGTTAGTTGAGGTACACTTAATTCTGCCTCAGCATGTGGGTCTGAACTAGATGACCTCCTAGGGTCCTTTCCATCTCTACATTTCTCTGATATACAGAACTTTAAAATATTTGAGCGAACACTGTTTTATGTGTAAATATCAGAGGATAAAGTCAGCATGCCTTTCATTCTTAAAAGGATTTTACCACTCTTAAGATTGATATGTTAATCTGATTTATTATTTCTGACAGTTTCCATCATAGTAGTATCTTTTTTCAGATGAAAGAAACATGAGCATTACTTATTTTTCAGAGCAAAGATTTGAAAAGAAATGGAAAAATTTCTCAGAAAAAGATCTCGAAATGATAAAATATGTCAGAAATAATAAGACAAATATTATGTTACACAGTTTAATGTAAAAAGGCCTTTTTACCTGTTCTGAACTTTCGAACAGAGGGTGTTTCAATACTGTCTATCAAGGAGCATTTAGAGTGGAAAACTATGGCTCATTAAATACAAGCAAAGTGTGCAGGACAAATACCTGACCATGTCAAATTCTCCACTCATTTGCACCAGCACAAGTGCAGTGATATATTTTGGTTTATTTTGGGAAACATTTAGGCACTTCAGCGCTCCCTACTCTGCTGTGAAGTGTGTATATTGGTTTCATACCTAAAAACAATTCCTTTGACAGAGCATCTGGAGAATAAAAATGTCTGCCAGGCACTAGATGGTGTAGTAAATCAGTCTTGAATCTTTAGAAAGTTAGATTCAAGTCCTGTTTAGGCTATAATTAACAGTGAATTTGTCTAGAACATAAAATCATGGCATAATTGGGGAGAAATAGCTATTTCTGTTCAAGAGAGGCACTGGCCTGCACTAGCAGTGGAGATTCATGTCAGGAATGAATAGCAATATAAAGAGTTGTGAGTGAGGAAGCTCACATTCTGAAAACGGGCCAGTATATTTGAGTCTACCATACCCACACTTCTCGTCGCTTACAGCTGAACAAAGAGAAATGAAGGTGAAAGCAGGAGCAAAGAAATACCCAGCACTAAGATGATTTTTTTTCACACCCAGATTTCCAGCTAAAATAAATAAGAGCTCATGAATCACAAGCAATGCAGAAGCCATCAGATTTGAATGGGCTGGGGGGAGGGAAGGGAAAGAGGTGCATGACTTTTAATAGGCGATGCACTTCCTTTGGAGAATTAAAGCCTGGCACATTAGTGGATCACATTGCTTGAATCATCCTTTTACATCCAAGTAACTTAGGGCTTGTCTACACTGGCAAGTTTCTGCTCAAACTGCAGATGTGTACACACTGCCAAGCCACTTTGTGCGCAGAAACTCCTCAGTTGCAGCACTGCAAAAAAACCACCTTGACGAGAGTTGTAAGGCTATTTGCGTAGAGGCTCCAGCGCTCTATTGCCAGTGTCAATGCTTGATTACTTTCTGCGCTGTAATTGGCCTCCGGAACTCTCCCATAATGCCTCAAGTGACCGCTCTGCTCATTGTTTTGAACTTGGCTGCCCTGGAGACATGCGCCCCTCCCCTTTCAAAGCACCATTTCTGACAGCCGTTGTGTGCTGTGCTGATCTGCTCCAGAACACAAAGCAAACCATTAATGTGAAATGCTCTTGCTGTTGAACACAGAGGCAGGTGTGTGTGTGTGTGTGAGTGAGAGAGAGAGAGAGATTGCTATGCAGAGAGCCCAGGGAGGGAGGCAGGGGCTGATGTCAGGGTTTCCCCCTTCCCCTGCCTTAGGACTGGTTGCTTCCTGCCACTGTGTGAACTTACAAGACAGCATGCTGACACACTGTCTGTCCCCCATAACACACTGTCTCTCTCCCCCTCTCCATACACACACATACTCCCGGTCACACACTCTCCCGTCTCCCTGCCACTTCAGTTGAAAAGCAGCTGGCAATGTAGTAGGATGCCCATGGAACAATGGGGTTAGGAAACCTGCATCACGTGAAGCTGTGCCTGCTCCATGAGACATTGAAAACCCTTCCTAAAGCACCCTGCAGCCAGTTGCATAGTGGGATAGTTACCACAATGCACTGCTGTCTTTGCCATTGCAAGAGCTGCTAATGTGGATGCGCTCCAGCGTCACAAGGAGCAGTGTGTACACGCAACAGCAGTTTAATTCCAGCGTTTTAATAAAAGTGGTATAACTTGTGGCACAGAAACTTGCCAGTGTAGACATACCCTTAGAATTATTAAGAATGGTGAAGCGACCTAGCCTCATGATGGTCACTAAAGGCCCAATCCAAATGCCTATTCGAGAAAGAAAAGACTACCATTGATTTCACCGGACATAGGCTCGGGCCCCCAAAGCATCAATCAATAATTTAGCAAGTATTCTACTAACCAAACAACTCCCTTCCACCTTCTCTCTGAATTCCCCTATAATAACATTTTAAAGTATTAGACTAAGATATGATATTTGATATTTTTCATGATACTAAAAAACACACCCACAGACTCTTAGTGCTTGATTCTTACTTTGAGATACACACTCATTTTCAAGTCAATTCAAAATGTGTTAGCCTGAAGTATCTGTGTGCAAAACACAGACTTTAAAGTATAATTTTCTAGGGATTTGGGTGAGACTAACACTATAGCACATTGATTTGGTCTCTGAAGAAATGTTTTTTCCCTCTCCACTACTATCTTTATCATCACACCTTGGGCTTGCTCCTCTGTGAAACCCTCTGGCAATATTGTTCTTTCATTTCCATGACAACTGCTCCATGTCAACTTCTGAGGTAACTTGCATGTATTATAAACAACCGTCTCTTGGCATTGGCCTACTTTCTTATTGTATCTCCTGTTCCATCAGCTCAAAGGCTTCTCTTCAAAGGGAATTAGGTTGCAGGTGTGTACGCTTTATTTTTTTTCACCCCTCTCCTTCACTGCTGACAAAGGTCAATCCCTGAGATTAAAAAATCCCTCAGCTATTGAGTGAATACATCAGTCTCCTATAGCAAGGACTAAGTACATACCTGTATCTTCATTTCTGTATGTATATTCATGTGCATTTGTGGAACCACACGCTACATTTGCATATAGTATTGCAGTTATCAGTGTGGGCTTGGGTTTTCTTGTTTACTTCAATGGGAGCAGGATTGGGCACAAATATCACAATCAGGTCACTGTCTTGATGGGCTTTTAGATACTACTATACAAATATAAAAAAAGATAATAACTCATATCACACTTTATATTTTCAAAGTAGATGATTTCATCTCATTCCTTAGAAAATGCATTTCTTTGTCTTAGCTTTCCTACAGTCCTTTTCATTGTTTTAAAAAAATAATAGTTTTGAATAAAACAATGAATTACTTTTAACAAAGTGGAGAAAGGAGGAACACAGAAAGATATTGATATTTCATTTGCCTAATGAGCAAAGTATAAAAATCCAGATAGACAAGCAAATAGATCTTTACAAATATTAAATAATTAATCAGAGTCCAAAATCAAAGGCACAAAGTTAGGATACAACCAATCGTTTCCAACACCAGTGTTTCCATCAACTTCTTTATTTTAAAATTTACCTGCAGGCAAAACCTGACCGTTTTACTTGTTCATGTAATCCCATTGAAATCAATGTGTTAATAAATTGACTAGGATGTGGTTCAAAATTTTTCCTCATTAGGCCTCTGCTCTTTTGAAAACCAATAGAGAAATTTTTAAAAAACTATTAATGCATTGGAGAAACATAGTTTTGTAGGAGAAATACTATGAGAAGGTTTCGAGCAATTACAGGTAAACTCTGCTTATACAGATGTATCGGGAGACATCCAAAACCTTTCAGTAACTGGAGCTTCAGCTAAATAAATTTCGGTGCTTATATGATTTTAGATTTGGAGGCAAAAAATTAATTTTAGCTAGACCAACTTTTGGATAATTGGGGCTCAGATAAGTGGAGGCCACCTAATATAATTACATTTGATCTCACACAAGTTACATTTGGGAGTCACTGTAATTTTCCCAAAGAATATAGTCCTCAAAATGTCTCATCTTTAGCTGTGTATAGAAGTCTAGTGATTGTATCTTGATTGTGATATAGGTAGGTAGGAATGTCCGTCTGATCTGTGCTTCTTACTGATCAATGCCATTACATTTCTTCACCCTGAAAAAGAGTCAAAGTAGGTGTCAGAGCTGACTCTTTGAGAGGTTTAGGCCTCGGTTGCCCCTGTGCCAGGGCCAGCCCATCTCTACAGGTGCATCTGCACTTGCGACTGTATACGGTTTCATGTTCATTGTGCCATAGCCCCCCTATTGTCCACATATGAAGCCCTAAAGCTCATTCCTAAAGGACAGCCTAGTGCACAAATGCTAGCACTCATGAGGGGTGGGGGTATGTTCACACCTCTGCTATGGCACTGCTCTGTTCCTGTTCTATAGTGCAGTTTGGATGGGGGCCAGAGGTGTGTACCAGGTCACAGGTATAGATAGTCCTCCAGGGCCAGTCCCACAAAGCATTAACCCTTTGCTGTCTGACCTTCATCCAAAGGTATAAAGGTCCCTGACTTCTGTCCTCCCACCTTGCCAGCAGTAGTAGCAACCTGCACTGAGCACTTCAGTAGTTTTCTGCTGAAATCTATTGCTCGGTATAGGTGATAATAGTCCAAGAGCAGCCACCCAGCCACCTGGTCGCAGGAGCTCACCCGGGACTGATCAATGTGTGGTCAGTGTACACTATCTTCCATGGCTTTGCCTGGGTCAGCAGGAACATTCACCTCTTCTGGGAGGTTTCACAGAGGCTGGAGAAAGATGGCATTTACCGGACTCTGTCCCAATGCTGAGAGCACATCCCAACAATACTTCCTCTTGCTCTGATGGTTCATACATCAGCCCACTCCCCTACATATGTATCACACCCCCGCTCTACCCCAACATGGTCCTAGGGTAACACATGGCTGTAACTCAATGATTTTATTGAAATCCTATGAACCACTGTAAAGCTAAGTAGCAGATGCTATAGCAGGTTATTAACAAGCAGTCACCGTACTCCTGTGTCTGTGCAGTTCTTGGTCAGCACTGACAGCGACAGTCCCTGGGCATGCAAACTGGGAGGGAAAGGGAAGGAGGGAGGGAAGCGGGGGGAGAGGGGGTCAGTTTTAAAAGGACCCAGGTGGAGAAAGAACAGTTTCATGACACTCATGGTTGTGCAAAACCCCAACACCACTCCTCTCCCACCCTGTTATCTCCCCTTTTTTCCTTCCCCTTAGAAAAGGGAGTCCACAGCAGTGTCTCTTCCCCTAAGGAATGGGAGTCACTATGAAGGAAGGTGGGGGTGGCTGGTGACTTGTTTGTAGGCCTCCCCAGACTTTTATGAAATCACAGTCATGTGCTATGATTCTGCGGAAATGCAAACAATTTCATCCTTTCCAAATGAATTTGCTAAAAAGAAATACATACATTTAAAAAAGGGGTTCACGACAATGAAGTAAGCTGTGAAATAACTGTTGCTGTCCAAAGCATCAGAATGAAAACCAAACGACAAGTTAAGTGAATTGTCTTTATGGCTCTGTTAACAATACAAGTGATAATACAGACAAGGGAAACAAAACTAAGTTAATACTGATTATGTCTGACACTGAGCAGTCTTTAATGACCCTCTCTTCCAACCCCACCAGACACTCATCACTTGAAACCATGGAAGTATTCATGTTGTGGAAATAATCATGCATAGCAGCTGACAAGGGCTGTGAGTACCAGTGTCAGCCTTGGTGGGCTATCCGACTAACCTGACTACTGATGAGTATTTCACAAATAGTGGAACTCACTGCCAGGATGACAATTGCACTGGGCTGTCTTTTTAAGTGATGGCTCCTCAGCAAGCATCACTTTTGCAATCAGCATTTCTGGAAATAATATCACCACAATGATTAGTCAGCATTGTTTGCCATGGCAACTTCATTCCTTCTGTAGTGAAGTGATCAAAATGTGAGGTGGATGAGTGTGAAAGATAAATATGAGGATGTGCAATAAGCACCAAAGCTCCCAAACACCCATTTGTTGACATCCATAAGTTGATGTGTTTAAACCTTGTAGACTCTCGTTCTAATTATAAGAACACAAAAAAGCCTTGTAAAAACCCATCGATTATTATCCACATTTGGTGACATCCATTCTGCTTTAGTGAATTTCTTATATTCAAACACATTTTGCTCTCATACAGCACCTTTCATCCAAGGATCTCAAACCACTTTGCAAATGTTAATTAACCAATTAAACCTTTCATCACCCCTGTGAGGTAGGTAAATATTGTTATACCGGTTTCACAGAAGTGTAAACTAAGGTTGACTTATCCAAAGCCATGGAAAACTCAGTAGCATAGTTGGGCATAGAATTCAGATTTTGTGATTCCCAGGCCTTTCGTATAATAAGTAGAATACACTGTACAGAAGTATGTTCTCTGGTCTTTTTTTTTTTTTTTTTTTTAAGTAGTATTCACAAGCTTGAGGGTCTTTCTTTGAAAAAATCAACTATATGGTGCTTCCTCATGTAAATTTCAGTGGGAACATCCTGAAAATTGAGTTTTATGAACAGATGGATCTATTTCTTATGTAAAATATAATGTTGATGAATCCTCTAAATCTGTGAGTTATGTCTTTGGTTATCTTTCAGTTACAAATCTACTAAATTATGAAGCCAAGATTTAAGTTAAGGAACATCACTTTCTCTAATCCCAGCAGTCTCTATGTATATACAACATACACCCAGTATTCCATTTCTAAATACGTATTCATCCAGAGCATGTTGGCTTATACTCACAAATATGGTATTTGCCGAGATCTTTTAGATGGAAATCAAAGGCCAAATTTTCTAAAAAGAAGGGGAAAGTCTGTGAGTGAAAAATCACGTGCATACTTGAGGAGCTGAATATATGCCTACAATTGTGATTGCATTTGCAAATCACAAAAATTAATGTGCAAATAGAAAGTTGGGAATTTAATTACTTGTTAGCATGTATATTTCCGATATGTATCTGTTATTACAATAACTGTATGTAAAAAATCATATTTTGTGCTTGGTGACCTCCACTTTCTTTTCAGGAAAATGTGGCCCCAACTCATTGAAGGCCTAACCAAAGTCCTTGTGAAGTCTAAGTAAGTCTTTCCATTTACTTTAATGGCCTCAAGTACCTTGCTTCTGCGGTAGTTTCCATTTCCATTATGTAAAATGCCTACCTTGGGCTTCAACTGAGAAGTTATGTATTTTTGCCACCTTTGCAACACTAGCTGGCATGACACTTGGCTACAAGTAATTCTTTATAAATCTGCAACAGCAACCACCACGCTGTGAGCTGAGAACTTGAGGCAAAGATATGTGTAAAGATGTACCCAAAACACTGACAACTGCTAGAAAGCGGGGAAGATCATTTATTTACTGCAAGTTTTAAAATTGAGTTAATATCAATTTAAATCTCAAACCGTGTAACATGAAAGGAGATGTCAATTGCAGCATCCATCTTTGTTCTGGGAACAAGCAGGCAGTGAGTCTGGAATAGTGATACAGTGTCAGCCATAATCAGTGTCATTGAACTATATTCTTCATGGCTTTGATCTGCAGAGGATTGTGAAAGCCATTTTCTGAAGAACACGAATTGTATGCAGAAGCTCAGGAGTATTAAAGTCCTATGATATCAGATGGATTACTTTTCTGTCTTGGGTGTCTACATTTTTAGTGAAAGTTTCCTAAATGATGTCTCAGTGATTGAAGTCCTCCGTTTAATCACAAAACAGTTACAGAAATGGCAGCAGCAGAGCAAGCGTCTCCCTACCATCCTGCCAACTTGCTTCAATCCTCACCTTTGTCTAATGCCTATTTCACACAAGGTCCCAATAATGAACAGTCCCTTCTGGGAAAATTTCCCCCCAGAATTCTAAATGTTTTTTAAAACTAGTTCAGCTAAACCAATTTTAAAACCAGCTGAAGCAATAGTGTAGACCAGGCTCCAGGTGGTCTGAATCATTTTTATTTAATTGTTTTTAAAACCACCATTATTATGATGATTTATCTGAACTGTAGGAGTACCTAAAGGCTAGGTCTCCATAGCACCAGACACTGTACTGATATGTAGCAAAAAGACAGTCCCCGGCCCAAAGAGTTTACCATTAGCATGTTTTGAAAATAGTTCAATAAAAATGGGCCCAACCAGGTGGGGCCTGGTCTACACTCAGCGCCAGCCAATCTTTAGAATTGGCCAAGAGGAAAGAGGACAGTTAATTTTCCATGTCCATTCAGTACTGGGCCTCTCTGGTGAGCCTGCCAACCAGGGTTGCAGTTAGTGCCCTTCTGGACAGTGGTTTTGTGCTATGGAGAGCTGACTGCTAGAAATTAGACTATCATAGAATCATAGGACCGGAAGGGACTCAAGAGGTCATCTAGTCCAGTCCCCTGCACTCATGGCAGGACAAAGTATTATCTAGACCATCCCTGACAGGTGTTTGTCTAACTTGCTCTTAAAAATCTCCAATGATGGACATTTCACAACCTCCCTAGGCAATTTATTCCAGTGCTTAACTACCCTAACAGTTAGAAACTTTTTCCTAGTGTCATCAACTCATTTCTTCATGTAGGTCACTGAACAGCCAACACATGGCAAAAACATTTGGTCACTGTCCATTTCTGCTGAGGATGGTTTATTTATTAATTCCTTCCATGTGAATTTGAATTGAAAGTTACCATCTTTAAGCAACAGCATTCCACAATTGCTAACATCACATTGATTTGGGATTTACTGCCCGTATGTTCCCCAGCCTTCTCTTTCTTCTGCAGTGTCTTCCTGCCTTCCTCTTTCCCTCTCTAATCTTCTTTCCTATTGCTTTACTAACATTGCTTTTGTACACCTGTTGGGTTGCATTAATAGGCCCCTGCAAACATCGTCTGTAGAATATCCTGCCAGTACCTGCTGAGCCTTTGAAAGGATTCATTTGCTTGCTACCCAGCTGTTCTCCAGTGTGTGCTTTAGTTTGGTAATTGTATGTATACTGTATGCCACAAATGGCTCACTCTTTGTTCAGAGCCTGAAAAAAGCTGGTATAAAGAAAGTGACATAAAGTTCTACAGGTTAAGTGCATTTGATCTGATGCTATTTTAAAAGATTAAAATCATAGTGTACAATCTCAGATACAACCACGGTTTTGACAATAAAGTATGTGGTTTTTTTTCTTCAAGTTTGAAAGCATGGTAAGGGACTTAAGTGCTCATGAAAGTAAAGAATTAAATAATACTATTTAGAAAAAAATATTTTCCACACACAGCCTAGTAACACACTCCCAAGTTCTGTCCACATCCAAGCCCTGCCCACTTCAGATGCTAAAACAGGTGGTCGCTCATAGCTGATTTTGCAAATCTCTATATTAGGAATACATCTGTTTCATTTCTTTATTACAGTTCTGCATGCACTGTCAACAGCTGCTCCTTGTCTCCTTTCTTCTGTGCTTTGTTAAATAGTGAAATTGTTAACTATCTCGGCATTTTAATTGTTATCACTAGACTTCAGAGCTAACGCTCCATCAAGATGACTGAAGCAGTTCACACTTCTCTGAGCTGTCTGCAGAGCCAGGAAGATATCACTGCATTGTTTTATTCTTGACTGAGAATTTGAAGGTTACCTTCACAAATCATAGGGCTGGAGACTTTGTGTATTTAAATTTAAACTTAGATTTTTCTAGCAAAAGGTGGAAGTCTCCAAGTGTACTGGCAAGCTGGCCCAATTCAACCCCTACATTCTCACGCCCTCCATCCATGGTATTCCAGCCCTGGGTTTCCTTAAATAGAGACTAAAAATATGCTACATTGTGTGGAGGTGTTGCAATGTGCTTGAGCAGAAGAGTAGGCAATACAGTGAGTTAGTGCATTCATCAGCAGAAATCTGAATAGTTGAAGAATACAAGTAGAAGTATGTTTGTGGTCTAAAGTTAGTTTCCATTTCTCTACATAACAAATTTTATGGTTTTAGAAGTAATCTGCTCAAGAGGTGCTCTGGACTGAAATAGAAGAAATGTTACAGTTTAATGCTGAGGTGGACTTAGACTTCTAAGGGCCAAATTTTTAAAGATATTTAGGATCCTAAAAATGCTGATAGGCGCCTACTGAGATTTTCAAAAGCACCTAAGCACCTAACTTTCATTCATTTCAGTATCTAAGTCATTTTTGAAAACGTGAATTATCCTTCTAAGTCACTTAGGCACTTTTGAAAATGTTACCCTTACTTCCTTTGATAAATAGTAAAATGCAATTAAAACATTTTTTAAACATTTTGAAGAATGGTTTGTGCCATTTAGGAGTTCAAGATACAGTTCTAAAAAAGGGTGGACATGCATAGAAACGGCAAATTCCTCTGATGCAATATAAAAGCCAAATAAAAACATGACATCTCACATTAGCAAAGTATGCAGCAAGCAAATTATGCATCAAGTTACCACTTGCATCCTCACTGATGCAATCTTCTGATAATGATGATGATGACATATTTTGCTTGGGTAAAACAGCAAACCTAATATGGGCCAAATTCGTCCCTGTTGATAACTAGTTGATATCAGCCAAGTTACATTATGAATGAATGTGGTCCATTGTTTGTGCAGCTAGCAGAGAGAGGGAGTGTGTACAGAGGGATGGGGAAGGATGGGGGAAAGGATTTTCTAACCAGAGTGTGCAGAAAGAGCCTGAGAATAAGTTTAGACACATACTGCAACTAAAACAACAACACTAGCTTTGTCTATGGATGCTTCCAAATAAATGAAATCCAAAAGAAACATAATGAGGGAATGTTTCTCCTGGCTACTTCTCTTGTTTCTGTCAGCATTACTGCACTATAGGGCATGATCATGTGACTGTGTGTTTTTGAGGTACAGAACATGAGAATAACCCTTTCTAGTGACATGTTTCCAGACCATAAATTCCAACCAAGCCAGGGGTCCAGTTTCTAGCCAAAAGTTGCCTGGCACTAATTGAAGCAAAGCAAAAAAAAAAAAAAAAAAAGGCCACATGACCATTTCAGATATCTTTGGTGGTTGGTCCCCAGGAAGTAGATTAAGTGTCATACTGTTTATCCAGTTTTCTATGGTACACAAACAGTTTTACTTACCTCCTAAAGAACAATTATCTGTAAAAGGATCTTGAGAGCAATACAGGAAGCTAAGGCACAAGCATTATCTTCATGTTCTGGCCCTTGGTAATGCAGCTCAGTTGGGGCTACACTGACAGAGACTGGACACAGCTACCCCCAAGACCTCTTAGCGTGGGGGCCCTCTCACATGGGAAGTCAAAGCAAACTGCCCCTCTCTCCCCCCTGACTAGTCAACCCTGACTGCAGTACAAGGTAAATTAAGGGATTTGTCCAAGTTCACACAGGAAGTTTGTGGCTCATCCAGGAAAAGAACGTATGTTCCTTGTGCCCCAGTTTAGTGCCTAATGCACTAGCCTATCCTTCCCACCCCAGCTGCCTGTCTGCCCACTCCTCCCCCCGGCCAGCCCACAGCATATCCACTGCTTTGCAGAGCTCCCAGAGTACACAGAGAGCCCATGTGGTGCCTGGGGTAGGGGACTCTGCTATGAAGGTGGTTTTATCCCTACATACACAGTAGGGGCAGACCTGCACAAGGATGGTCTCTTCATGCACAGATATGTAGAGCACAACGGAGACCAGCATTTTGAAGAATTTTATTTTTAAAAACACTACAGCATTCGACAGCAATGATCACAAAAACTCTAGTCCACTGTCTAAAGCTGTTGTGATTTTGGACCATCTGTGGTAAACAATATTTATTTGTTTGTTTGTTTTTTAGAGGGATGGCCTCAAGAACAAGATTCTGATGCCCTTGTCATTGGAAAGGATGAAGGGGAAGAAAGGCACATTTCCAGGGAACCTCTGAACACATCGGAGCATCTTGAAACGTGCTGGGCCATATCTGAAAGTGATCATCTAATTTCCCTGCGTTTGGAAAATAAAAACGCAGTGGATCTGTTTTAACTATGTTGATGAAGAAAGGTCGTAGGTTTCTGCTGAGGCGCAGTAAACTTGGAAAGTTCAGGTAGGATGAAAGGACTGCCCACAGCACAATATAGTGTTTCTTCCTATGTTAAATCATTCCTTACAGCCAGACTCATTATTCATAGAGTGTATATACCCTCCCCACCTATTCTGTCTGTCTCCACCACACACACACCTCCTACAATTCAAAAAAGGTTAAAAACAAAAAACAAACCAAAAAAAACCCCACCAAACTTAGGAAATAGCACACAATAAGTTTGTTTATGGCCTCAATTTTATTAATAGTGGCAATCAGAGGAGCTTTTATGGATAAACTTTGTTCACTTCAGCCCATGCTTTGTCTGCTAAGTTGGTGGGAACCCCTGCAGGACACTCATAAATGGACAAATTTACAATCTGGCCTGTGTAAAGTGCCCACAGCAGCATCTACATCCAACTTGTCTTTGTGCTTATGCACCACCTGTGATGCCGGAGGGCATGGGGTCAGAGCAGAGGGCTTCCTCTGGCTTTCTACCGCTCAGAATCAACCAATTTTCATTTATCTACAGTTGAAGACTTGTTTTGGTCTCTGAGCTCAAGACTCCACAGAATTGTTCAGATATTTTTAATTGAAAGGCAAAGTACTTCCTCCTTAGAACTTGGCCCCTGAAAGGAAAGCAACAAACTAATCATTCAAAATAATTAATTCTGTCAGCAAAATCTCTACAGTTCTTACTAATGCTAAATGAATTGATTTTGTAATCCTAATGGAAAGAGAGAAAAAAACCTGTTGCTGTGAACATTTTCAACTGATCCATTTTCTTTAGTGTTTTGGGGGGGAGGGGATTATGCCCAAAGCCAAAATCTATGAAAATGCAGGATGTTTATGACATCTTTAGATACTATGAAATCAGAAACCTTAATCCTGTACTCTTGACTCAGGCAAAAGTTCCATTGAGAATTGCTTACAGAATTGGTACTTCTGGAAAGGACCTATACTAGGTCACCCATGTTCCTACTTATATAAACAGAAAGATGCTCAGATCATCTACAGATTTAGTCTCAAACCACCCGTGGAGTAGGGAAGCTCTATCATTACCATTTTACAGATGGGGCACTAAGGCACAAAGAAATCTATGGCAGAGTCAGGAGCTGAATCCAAAACTTTTGAATTTTACTCCAGAGACCTAAAACTCATCCATCCACCTCACAGCTTTTTCTTGTAATATAATACATATACCATGAATGTAAGGAGTTGTAGAATAATTCTTATGAGAATGTGCAGGAAATAAAATCTCAATTATCGAAGTTTATAAACTCGTAACTAGCTACCAACCGCAACAATGAAATATCAGAGTCAGTACTTCCACAAAGTAAATAGTGGGAGGGGCAGCAAAGGATACACTAACCACTTACTATAGGTTCAGGGAGCTCATGAGCATAGGCATTCAAATTATTTCAGACATGGCAAACCAAATTCAGATCTGGCAGACACAGTTATACCTCTCACTGCAGAAAACTGAATAGAATGGGAAATGTGTAGTGCAATATGCAGTCATTCCCTTCTAGGTCACTAATTTGAATCAATCCCAGATCAATAGTGACTGAAAGTCATTCGTATCTGGCAGCTGTTCTGTGGCTCGTGCAAAATGAGGCAGTGAACTCAATTCGTTCCCATGAGACGGCTGTCTACATCATAACCAGAACTGGCTGGGAATTGTTGCAGAGAAGCCATGGATTGATTGCACATGGTGAATGAGCTACCATTCTTTCTCACTTGCAGATATCTGAAAAGTTATTAACCTCCTTTTATCATATTTATCAAAATGGTATTTTTAGGTTTTTTTACTTTGTCCCAAATTCATCACTGAGTGCTCTTCTAGCATTAGAAAGCACTCTGTGCCTTTTGCAATGCCTCGCTGCTTGTTTATAAATGGATTTTGTCTCATGCAAAACACTGACATCAGATATGAGCCCATCAGTCATGTTCAAAAGCCCATTCTTTGCACTTTCAAAGCTCTACTTGATTTCAAAGGAGTTTGGGGGATGCAGCAAACATCAGATCATAGTCCCCAGATCTTCAACATTCTGAACAGCCTCCGCTGAATCAGCTGCATAGGGGAGGCCATATTTGGTTAATTTGTAAAGATTGAAGTGTACCAATCTTTAGCAAAGGTTATTGCTAAGCAGGGAGTTGGGGGGAAGTTAGATTATAGTAATTTCTACATCACCTGATCCCTAAAGAGTAAGTGAAGATGATGAAAGGTATTGACTCTTTGTGATCCTCCCCTAGGGCATGGCCTGCTGCAATGCTGAGGTACAGTACACAATATACAATATTCCCACGTCTAAAATTATCTCTGCTGCACTGCTTTGAAAAGAGCCTTCCACAAGTTCCTTACTATCTCTGGCAATTTGCTGAAGCCTAATTATTAACCCACCCACAAAAACTTCTAGCCTTTGTTACCATCTTCTCTGCCCTTTTTCAGGGTGCATGTTAACACCTGCTGAACAGAGACAATGTTAATAAAATAATAAATAAGAATAAGAATACGTATTTAATGTCACTGGTCATCAGTCACACAACAGGTTGTTGGGGCTTTTTTCTGCCATTTTGGTAACACTACAGGTTAGCCCTGTTGCCTAAACATATTAAAGCAGTATTCAGAGGTGTTTATAACTTGACTGTAAAAATTTACTGAAGAGCTGAAACTTGGCACACAGGGTCTTAAACGAGGAGCAAATTTACTTTATAAAATATAAAATTCCTCTCTCTCTCAAACTATTTTCATAATCAGATAATTTTAAAAACAGCATTCATTGCTTTCAAAGAGAAATTGTGTTTGGGGATGGGAGGGAAGAGAATGAATCTCAAAATGACAAGAATTTCATGTCATGCAGATAAAAGAGCGCATTTTTAAACAGTTACATATAATCATTTTAATAATACAGTTTCAGGCAGACTTGTAGTTCACAGGCTAAGGGCATATTCTTAATATCCATTTGTTTTTCTTAAAGCTCCAGTTCCTGGAATCCTGTGATAAAGTGAGAATATCAGGGTTTATTTGGGGTTTTTTTAAGTAAGTTACTGGTCTTCATGGTTATGCAGAAGCATTTGAAATGAGATTTGAAAAGTGCACTCTAAAAGCTCAGAAACCAAAAGCCACATGAAAAGAAAACATTTATTACTTTTTATAAATCTCCATTTTAAAGTCTATCTCATGATTTTGTGGGCTTAACTCACGATTTTTGAATGCTGGGGGTTGGTGATAGGTACAACAGGACCTCAGGTCTGTGCAGGAAGAAGGATTTGACCACTATTTCTTAAATGGTTTTAAATGTTTTAGGAATCACTGGGCCAAAATCTGCTCTTGGTTGTATCTATTCAACCCCATTGACATCCGTGGTTGATAGAGAGCAGAATTTGGCTTGAGTTCAGAGACAGCTTTTTAAATACAGGTTTACATGGCAAGCTGATTCAATGATTAATTTTAAAAGCATTTCCAAGAGTTAAAATACTATATAAATGAAACATAATGCTATAATTACTGTGATGGTTCCTTCCATTGGGAAATAATATATGATTTGAAAAGTCTAGGGATATCCATTTACATGACAATCTGCACTCTAAAAGTCTATAAATATATGATATGATTAAGCCTGGAAGGATTAGATTTTTATCGGTAAATGTCAGTAAACGTCGATTTCACTATACACATGCAGATGAAAGAATATTTCCCTTGATAAAAATAGAAATATACAGACTGGCAAAGTAAAAAAAATGCTGCTTAAGAACTTATAAGAGTTTGATTTAAGGATATTTACTTTATATATTTTGACATGTGATGTTGACAATTTGTGTTTTAAAGTTATAAATCCTTAGCTTTTTGAATCTCAACTTCTACTGTCATTAAATAATTATTGTCAGATCTCCACTATAGTCTGTGCCCCCATAATCCTCCTCAACCATGAAAATTTAAATTGATAAAAAAAATTAAAAGGTTAAAACTCATAGTTTTGAGCAGCTGAAAATGCACATTGATTAAAAATAAAAATATACTTAAACATAAACCACATTATCAAAATTATAAAAAATAAAAATTGAATTCTGCAGTCTAGATATGATGAAGAATGATTTAAAATGTTCCTCAAATATTTATTTCTATAACACTTTAAATGTGTGAGTTTTCATGAGAAATTAATGCAGAAAATGATGCACTATAATAATGTTAAAGAAAAATTCTGCTTTCCTTTCAGCATAAATTTGGGGTACTTCCATTGAAGTCAGTGGAATTGCTCTGGATTTATCTTGGTGTAACTGAGATCATTATTATTATTTATTTGTATTACTGTAGCTCCTAGGAGCCCTAATCCTGGGCCAGGACCCCACTGTGCAAGGCAGTATACAAATACAGAACAAAAATATGGTCCCTGCCACAAAGAATTTACAATCTAAATATAATACAAGGCTACGTCTACACTACTCACCGGATTAGCGGGTAGCAATTGATCTATCGGGGATCGATTCGTCGCATGTAGTGTAGACACGATAAATCGATCCCCGATCACTCTCCTGTCGACTGCTGAACTCCAGCTCGGCGAGAGGCAGAAGCAAAGTTGACGGGGGGAGCCACGGCAATCGACCCCGTGCTGTGAGGACACGAGGTAAGTCGAACTAAGATACATCGACTTCAGCTATGCTATTCTCACAGCTGAAGTTGCGTATTTTAGGTTAACCCCCCCCCCTTGTGTAGACCAGGCCCTAGTGACAACAGATGGATATAGACAGACACATGGGGCAGTACAAGTAAACAATGAGCCAATACTGGGCACCACAAAAGGCATTAGTGTCCGAACAGCAGTGGCCTACATGTTGTCAGTTTTTTGTAGGCGTTAGGAAAAAGGAGAGTTTTAAGGCATGTTTTGAAGGAAGATAATGAGGTAGCTCCGTGAATGCTTGTGAAGAGCTCCTCCCAAATGTGAAAGGTGGCACAGGAAAAAACAAGAGACTGGCAACATGGGCCAATCAGAGGTGGGAGTTGACATCTTGATAGTGAATGAGAGACAATAGATAGGATAGGGATAGGTTGGGAAGTGAAGTAGAACGTGAAGACAAGTAATTTAAGCTTGGTGAGATAGAAAAGGGAGAGCCAGTGAAGGGGTGTAAAGAAAGGAATTCCTTGGTCAATGTGATGGGCTGGGAGAATGGTCTTTGCAGCAACATTCTGAATGACTATGAGTGGGGCAAAGGAAGATGAGATTCTAGATGAGAAAGGTTGTATCAGAGAGATGTTACACAGAAAGAATTGGCCAGATATAGACATAACCTGGGTGCAAAGACCTAGAGAGAGAGGTCCAAGTAAAAGATAATGACCAGGTTATGGGCCTGAGTGACAGGCAGGGTGGTGGTATTGTCCACAGTGATTGAGAAAGAAGGGAGCAGGGAGGGACTGGGGGAGAAGATTAGGAGCTCTCTTTTAGCCATGTTGAGCTTGATCTAACAGCTAGCCATCCATGAGGAGAAGTCAGAGAGATAAGCTGAGATTATAGTTTGGACAGTAGGAGACAGATCTGGAGAACAGAATTAGATCTGTGAGTCATCCACATGGAGATGATAGTTGAATTCACATTTGTGGATCTGATTGCCCGGAATAAGGTTCAGAGGGAGAGGAGAAGGAGACCAAGGATAGAACCCTCTGGAACCCACGCAGAAAGATAACACCTTACTCCACAGGCAGTACCATTTATTTCAGTGGGACTATACACTGAGTAAGGTAGTGCTCAGCATGAGTAAGAGTGGCAGAATCTGTCCCTTACTGCCATGAAAGCCAAATCATGTAGCCTTAAAGAGGCTAAAACTCTATCTTTCATTCTTCTTTTATCTAAATAGTGCTGATAACTTCCAGGTACTTTAATGAATGATGGAATTTTTGGGCCAGATTCTGATCTCACTTATTCCAGATTTACACTAAAGTAGCTCCATTGACTTCTATTTACTGGTGTAAAATCAGAGCATCAGCCATTACAACACTAAAGACCAAATTCACATCTGGGATGAGCATTTGCCGTTCCACTGATATTTCAAGGACTGGTACCTCCCTTCAGCATATCTGATTTGGGCCCATTACATTTTTACTTTGATTTTTTTTAAAACATATTAAATATAGCAAATGTGTTACAATTTAAGGTTAGATTTAGCTAAACTCAGTGGAAGTCTCCGGTTTCAACCAAGCGTCTACCATGCACGATTTTTCTTCCTCATATCCTTCCAGAGAGGCTTGTTTCTCCTTTAGAAATGATTTCATTTTGCAATTGCACATACATACATAAAGGGCTACAGTTTGGGGCATTAGAACTTTTTTCTCAAACTGCTTTGCAATAACAGGAGTTTTCAGCCAGATGCACATTTATATGTATAGTTTTCTCCACCTTAAATAGGAGGAATATATTTTTGAGACTGTCTCATTGGTGCCCCTAATGACTTCCCCCAATGAAAGAGAGCTCCTTCTCAGCCTCTTATATATCACAAAGTGCTTCTATTGATTAAAGTTACATTTTTTTTATTCTTTGACTTTTATCCTTAGTTTTTCCCTTTAGTGAAATCCCCACTGCCTTTCTATGCATGTAATAAATCAAGTTACTTTTTCACTGTGGACTCCATTACGGGATCACAGTGGCTATACAAACCTCACAGAGTTAAGCAAACAAAGGAATTTTTCATCTTCTCTTTCATTCAATAAAGTGCCATTTTCTGTCACCCTGCAACCTTTTGACCTGTATCCTAATGGCACTGGTCACTCAAGGGCAAAAGTTCAGCGGTAGGTTAAGTCTCTATGTGTTTGTGTTGGGGAGGGAGACAGTCTGTTCCTACTTCCTGTTGTCTCTTTCTGAACAATGTAATTGCTCACCAAAATTCAGAGTTCACTCCTGCTGAGAGAACTCCCTCCCCTGCAATGTAGGCTGTGTTATCTTCTTCCCGTTTCCCAAACCAAAGCCTTTTGTTTTTGTGGCAGCTGGACAACATTAAGCACAGTTCTGTTTTGTTGTTGTGGAGTAGGAGAAAGAAGGGATAGAGAAATACCTAGAAAGAGCACTTGAATTTGTCATTTAACACTAACTTCCTGCTTTGGGTCATTGAGGATATTTTGGGGTTGTTTTTTTTTTTTGTTTGTTTTGTTAAAGTTTCCTCTCTGATCTCCTGTATGTCTTCTATGAGCTACTTTCTCAGGGACAAGAATCCCTTGCTCAAACTGGTGAGCACTTAGACATCCTGTCTCATTGAAATTAATGTACATGATTAACTTTAAGCATATGAGTAACCCCATTGATTTCTATAGGACAAATCATATGCTTAAACTCACGCATAAAAGTGCTTGCAGGATCAAGGCCTTAATATGGGGGGGAAATGCTTGCTGCACAGATAAATAGGGTGGTCCAGCACTTTCTAGCCAACTTATAGTTAGTTAAGAATACCAAGGGAAAAAATACTGTTTTATATGCTTTAAAAATGTTGTGTGCATAAGAACTGTTATTACTAATGCTTCAAGCTGCTTAATTCATACAGAACTATTGGCTCTTGAAATGTTTGAAAGAAGAAAGAATGTTGATTAAAAAGCAGACTACAAAGTAAATAAGAGGACATCTAGTATTGTGCTGTTTTTAAATGATGTTTCAGAAATGAGGCTTATAAAAAGGGAGTATTGATATGTAAAGAAGAGGGGAAAAGGGAACGAAATATTCTTTTGTTATATTCTCTGTATTGCTAAGCCCAAGCATTCAAAAATCATCAGTACCCTCAGAAATCAACCAACCAACTCTAGAAGATGATCAAACAATATTTATTTAATAATTTATTGACATCCCAGGCAAATAATTTTTTTGAAAATCATTTTACATTACTAAAGCATTACTCTTTTAATACTGCTGGTAATGATACTAATTTCCTTACTTACGGAGAATGAAATACACCCCTGGGCAAAGTGCAAGTGCAAAGCCTTTGCTCAGCCAAGTCTCACTGAAGCCCTATGCTGAGGGCATAAATGAGATGAGAGTGATGGGCTGGCTTTGCACAAACTATCTGCACAAGAGTTAATTTCACTCAGGGGCAGAACCTGCACAGTATTTCAGAATGTTCCAAATCTTTTTCTGCTTAATAGATCATCCTAATCAATAGACTGTCAGGCCCCATGGCTGAGTTAATATTCAGAACTTGTGATCCCATGTCATGGAGCAAGTACACTCTGGCCCCCTTTGGGGCGGGGCAAGGGCGTCGCGGTCCCACGGTTAAGTGCGCCTGCCAGCCTTTAGCCTCAGGGCAGTATGGCCTAATAGCCAGAGTCAATACCGTCGCCTTTGACATCAGGGCAGTAAGGCTTAATGGCCAGAGTCAATACTGTCGCCCTTGATATCAGGACAGTATGACCTAATGGCCGGAGTCAGTATAATTGCCCTCTCATTTTGGCCATGTGGCTTAGTGGCCACAGTCAGTATGTTTGACCTCCTCAGCACCAATATATGGTCTAATGACCAGAGTCAATACAATCTCCCTCTCACTCATGCAGTATGACTTAGTGGCCACAATGAATATGACTAACCTCAGCATGGTTGTGCATCCTAGTGGCCAGAGTCAATAGGGTTGTCCTCCTTAGTGGGGCTATGTAGCCTAACGGTCAGAGTTGGGGAAGTGGGCTGCCACCTGGGTCCCAGCCCAGGGCCCCGAAAGTGACAGGTGAAGGATCCAGCCAAAACACGCTGACTCAAGACCCAGTTCAAGAACTAGTCCAGTGTCCACTGGCAAGTTCCCCTGGGCTACTTCCTACCGTTTTCTCCAATGCTACAATCTGGATGTCTTCAGGGCCTCCAGCTTCCTTAGCCTGCACTGCTCCTGGCGGCTCCAGCCTCTCTTGGGCATCCACAGGTATCTGGGTCTCAGCGTCTCTGGCTCCCACCGTCTGGGGTTCCAGCTGCTCCCAGGCTGAAGCTTGTGAGGTGTGTCCTTCCTCTCCAGCAGTCCATCTAGAACGACCTTAGCTGCTCCCTTTTATACTGCAGCAACTGTTGGAGCATGCCCAGCAGGGGCAAGGGAGAGTGGCTTCCGCCCAGAGTGTGGGGTTAACCCCTTCCTGTTCAGTGTGGGGGCAAGTACACCCCGTCACATCCCAATACACATACACTTTGAAAGAAAAGAAACTTGCAAATTCTTGGCCTTGTCCTGAACCAGTCAAAGTTAAGAAGAGTTTTACCATCGACTTCAATGGGAGCAAGAGAAGGCCTTAAATCAGTAAAACTTCAAGGCAGGGAGACCAAACATTGAAGCCAGCAAGCTCAGTTCTACTCCAACCTTTGTGATTATGTTGGTATGTCTCATTCTTAGTAAATAAAACAGTGACCTAGGATCCTCTTATACTGATGCCTATTCCACTAGACCTCACACCTCTCAGACAAGTGAAACAGGGACTAGTCTGGAGATGCTACCAGGGGTAGTGCTTACCCCTGGTATTAGCTCTATGGTAGTGGTGGACAACCTGCGGCCCGTGGACCACACACGGCCCATCAGGGTAATCCGCTGGTGGGCCGTGAGACAGTTTGTTTACATTGACTGTCCACAGGCATGGCTGCCTGCAGTTCCCAGTGGCCACAGTTCACCGTTTGAACTGTCTCGAGGCCCACCACTGCTCTATGGGCTTCATCTATAATGGTGGGTTATGAATTTGTAGGATAGAGACCATCACCTCTGTATCTCAATTTCCCTTGCTGTAAAACAGGACAATGATCTTTTTCAGTTGTGTTATCTGAAAATATACTGGATTAAAGTCATCCACAGGCAAAGGTAAGTAAGTGTAAGCAGCTCCCTTTAACAGACTGAGAAACCAGGGTTCAGAAAAAGTAATCAACTTATTTGAGGAGGCAGTGATCTAGTAGACTAGAAACTTACTTGAGATGCAGGAGACCTAGCCTTGATTCCTAAGGAAAACACACCTTCACCTGATGGAAAATTTTGCCAGCAACCCATTAGACATCAGCTTTTTGGAGGACACATCTGTGACCCTACTCTTCCCGCTCTTTCCCGGCTGAAGGGAGATTTCTCTATGTAGGACAAGGAAATCTGCATCAAGGGGAATCCTCTGAGCTGCTAAGACTGGGGAAACAATCTGGACTTTTGATTCTATATCTACTGACTAAAAGAAGAATATAAGGAACTTGAAGAAAGCTAAGAATTGCTAAACAGAGGATGATTCCATGGTGAGAACATTTATTCCTGTTCTTACTCTGATCTTCCTATTTTATTTTATTTTTATCTGATCTTCCTATTTTATTTTATTTTCCTAGTCCCATAGCTGTAACTGCTCATTGAGTCACTATTTTTCAACAAGTTTGTGTATTTTCAAGTAGTTTTCCAATGGTTTCACTATTTTCACTACCTAACCACCATTAGCTTCTAAGAACTATTGGCAACATGACACACATGTGGTTAACATATGGATATCTGTGAACTGGTTTCTTTAACAAAAAGACCCACAGGAAATCTCTTAGAACTGCCTGTCTACATTCTGTCTCATTTGGGGGTGAAGGGGAGGATGGAAGGGGAAGTAGTTTGAAGAGGGTCAGTTGTAAATTGAATTACTAAAACACATGATCCAGATTGATTGCCATCAGCTATCCCTTCCATTATTGCTGATCCAGGCCAGGACTTACGCAGACCCTATGTGGTAACAATCTGTCGTATAGGTTGTGTAGTCTTTCGTTACTGTAGCAGCTAAAGAGTCAAGGAAAACTATAGGGTCCATCTCTGTCCCACAGACTCAATAAAGAAACCTCTTTATATTTTTACATCTATGGCCTGCCACTTCTAAGCTATGAGAGATGCTATAGAGACCACTATAAAAAGATCCTGATTTTGGAACATAAAAAAGTGAAAATGTCCAGACCTGAAGAAGAGCTCTGTGGAGCTTGAAAGCTTGTCTCTTTCACCAGCAGAAGTTAGTCCAATGAAAGATATTACCTCCTCCACCCTGTCTCTCTCGTTTTCATTATTGGCAATTTGAAATAGCAATAGCTTAACTTTCATCTTTTTCTTCATCCCAAGCATCCATAAGCCAGAACTAAGTCAGTTCACGCCTGTACAATCCTTAATTTAGAGGAGAAAGGCATAACAAAAACCAACAGTTGGAAGTTAAAGGTAGATACTTTAAAGTTAGAAACAGAGCACACATTTTTACCAGTGATGACAATTAACTATTGGGACAAACTAAAAAAGTAAACATATTCTCCATCACTTGAAATCTTCAAATCAAGCCTGGATGCTTTTCTGGAAGATACACTTTAGCGGCAGCCAAACACAAAAGTTATTAGGCTCAATACAGGAATTCACTGGGTGAAAGTCCATGGCCTGAGTTATAGAGGAGCTTAGATTATATTATCTAACAGTCACTTCTGGCCTTAAAGTTTATGTAGCTATATACAACAAACTCTTTATGAAATTTCCTCTCAGGAGCCCTTCTATTACCTTTCTGTCCTTACTGCTACAGCCCCTCCAGCTGGTTGATATTAGCGTCTATACATTAAATCGTAGCATTTGATGCCATAGTACCAGAAACATGGTAGTCAATGTCATTCAATTTAAACTATAATGAAATTCTAAAATAAGTCAGATCTTGATCAGTTTAAATATATAAGCAAACACTGGGGCTGAATTTTGTCTTCACTTGTATCCTTGCAATCCCACAGATTTCAAATAAGGGTAAAATTTATGCACAGAAGCTATGCTTAGAATTATATATTTTGGTGGTGGAGATCTGTATTCAGAACATCGCTAGCATAAACGTAATTCTAAAATTAGCCTTTTATTCTTATTTACGCAAACAGTGCTTCAAAATCTACCAATTATCAAAATCTACCTGAAACAACTCAGTTGAGTGGTAGCAAATAGATATCTTCTCAGGGTCAGGCAGAGTTTCCCATGCAATTTCCTTGCTAACAAACCAGAATCGCTTAACGCACTAATCCAGAAAAGTCACTAAAGCACATGCATGCCGTTGCCTTGCTAATAAATGTACAGAGCCCAGCCAAGTAATCTTTCAGCAGTACTGATTTGCCTGGGCTCTAAATGATATGGTAATGCATATTCTGCATCCAAACTGTCAGAGTAGAAATGGAGCAATCACTTGCATCCTTCCCACATAGACAGTTGTAAACAAAGATATGTATCTATTCTCTGTTGAGTGGGACCTAGATGATGGTAATCCTGCTGTAACATAAAACCAAAACTGAATACACTCATTTTATTGACCACATTAGACTGACTACAACAATAATGTGAATATACTTGTCCTTCACTAATTTTCTCTCTATTGCTCAGGGCTTAATTGTGGCCCTATTTCTGGGACATATGAATGTATTATTAAAATGAGACATGTGGCAGTGGCCCTAAATGCCTCCATGTAAGGAATTTACTGTGTATTACTTGTAACAGTAACCCTGTTGTTCACTTCTACAGGAGTAGAGAGGATCATGTCTGACACAGCAATATTACAGAGTATTCACAGGAGTAGTGGATATGCATGTGCCCAGAAACAAATCCAGGCATTACAGTCCTTTACCGTCTTTAGTGAACCTGATCAAGCTGAAGAAAGTCATTTTATGGTGTCTTTTTCATTTCAGATGAACCAGAATCACTTAAAGAACCGATCCAGAAAATCACTCAAGCACATGTGTAGCTCCATTGACTTCAGCGGCACATTATGTGAGCTTAAAGTTTAGCACACGTTCATGTGCTTTGCTGGACCGGGTCAGAGTTGTTTTGTTTATTACAAAAGAATCCAAGATTAGTGAACAAAAAAAAACCAACCCATGCAGTCAATTTACTTCTTCAAGATTTGCTTCTTTCACAAGATATTTGGGACAGAAGGATTTCATTAAAGAGATGCCCAAGAGTGTCCCTGTAATTAAAGACTCTTCTATTTCTATCACAGCTCCACTTTTTCAAGGCTTTATGATTCAGCCAAGTCAGACAAAGTTGCTCTGGACTGAAGCTTGACATGAAAGGTCTCAGCTCAGAAATTATTATAGGTTGGGTATTTGTTTTTTGTCGTCCCCTCCCCCCCCCCCCCCCCATCCCCTTTCACCAATGTTATTAAATGTCTGGCAATGTTTAAGTGATAGAATTTCAAAAGTAAAAATAGAAGCTGATTAGTTTTAATTTCTCTTTGTACTCTCATAAATAGAAAAACTGCTCCGTTTGGAAAAAATAAGAGTGGGATTCTCATAATGTCCATTTTTGTATCTTAAAAATTATAACATGACAACATCATTTTCATTTGAGAATTGGCTACTTTTTAACAGACCCTGAAAATAATATATCATACAGATTTCATATTACTAATTCTTGCAGCACATTGCACATTAATATGATATGTTTTGGCTGAATATGGTACATTATAGGTCTCTTTCAAGAATCATAGATTAGCAAGATATGTCCAGTATAACAACTCTTGCAGAATGAATGCTATCTGACTTATCAGGTTACAAATCAAAATCACTTTTAAAAAAGGTACTTACACAGGGATTCACTCTGTGTATTCCAGTGGCTCTGTTTCAAACCCTGTAATAGTTTGTGGCAAACAAATTCAGTAAATATTGGCATTGTTTTCTGAATTTCCTAGGAATGACTTCAACTTGCATTTGATTGCCTACATGTGTACAAATTTCAAATAATGCAGTTGGGTCAATGAGCCCTAAGAACATCTTTGTCTGCCTGGACTGATGTTCAAGTTGATCTTCCTCTCTAGAAGACCCTGAGATTCCATCACCAATTCTGATGAGCACAAGAATGCAGTTGGCTCATACATCATGGTGTTGACTCATAAAACTACGTTCTTGATTTCTGTAAAGATCCTTTGCTCGGAAATCATTCTTCTCTTTTGGTGTTAATGAATAACCACTATGAGTCCAATAAATACATTGTTTTCTTATTACAGCACATCAGGGAATAATATTACAATCCCAAGATCTTTAGTTGACTTTTCAAAATACTTTTTATGCATTCACTCTCTGGGTGCCACACTGAGAAGTGATAATGACTTACAGTTCAACAGAGCTTTTTGTACAGAAGGAGCCCTAAGCACTCTAGAAATGGATTTACAAACTCAGGGCAGAATCTTGCAGTCCTTCCTCAGGCAATTGAAGTAAATTAGAGTTTTGCCCAAGTACAGACAGAGAGTCAAATCATGCCAAAACATACAAGTATCCATTTAATGGTGGAAAATATATAGGAAACTGCTCAAGTGAGCATAACAGAAAAGGAATCATGCATTCAGAGAAATATACCATCACAGATCTGGACCAGAAAGCACACAGAGACTCATAAACAGACTCATTCTGGAGGTTGTAGCAAATATCAGATCAACCTATCAGGCTTGCTCTTCTCACTCATCCTCTGCACCGGTATCCCTGCACTGGCATCCATCTGAGTTTCTTTGCCTAGAATTGCTGCCTGATCGAAATCTCCTGCTGCCAGAAATGGAAATTTGCTGGTCTGCCTCATATTCTGCTGCCCTTGTAATAGGAAACTACTCGTGACAAGTTTTTCTTACAGCTAATGTGACAGCCATCATCTTGGAACCAGGGATCTCCAGAGCTAAAAGGGCAAGTTGCTACAGCTAAGCTACACTTATGTAGTTAGGGGCTGTAACAACTCATATCCTCTCTAGATTGGCACAGAGGGGGACCTGCAAGATACATTCATCAGAGGGTAACACTAATACATATGTTCCTTGACCTATGATGGAGAGAGAGTTCTGGACGATGCAATGGTTAGTTCTTATTTCACTAAACCAGTTTTCATTCTTATGGGTCCAGAGATGGGGATGGAATTGTATTTTTCTGTACCCTTCTGTCTACTGAATTATCATCATGGTCCATTGCCCATCCAGGGATTCAGCCAAATGGGCTACTTGTCTAGCATCCCCTTCAGCTGCAATCCCAGCAGCTGTGGTTTGAGCCATCCCAGAACAGGGAGGCTGGACACAAAAGGGAAATTCCACGTCCTTTCCACACATAGTTTTTACCCATGTGGACATACAATCCCTGTCATGTTGTTCCTCATGGCAAGCTGCACCTAACTGTATTGATGACTATAGTTGAAAGTACACCTCTACCCCGATATAACGCGACCCGATATAACACGAATTTTGATATAAAGCGGTAAAGCAGTGCTCCGGGGGGGGCAGGGCTGCGCACTCTGGTGGATCAAAGCCAGTTCGATATTACACGGTTTCACCTATAACACGGTAAGATTTTTTGGCTCCCAAGGACAGTGTTATATCAAGGTAGAGGTGTACCAACTTTCTTTTATGGATCCCCTATTTGTGGTTCTCTGATTTGCACTTTATTCCCCACATTCTGCTGTCATATGTTAAGTATGGAACCTAAATGCTCTCTCTCTCAAAGTCACACCAACTGCAGATGACTATTAACTGACTTTAACTGTCATTGGGGCACATAGGGGAAAGGCAGTCTTCTAGGTATCAAAGACACAAACCATGGCTTTATATTTCAGAACCAACACCTAGAATTGTACCAGGAAGCCAACAGGGAATCAATATAGTCTTTGGAGAATTGGTGTGATATGCTCCTTGCCATTCATACCAGTAAGAAATTGGAAAACCACATTCTGCATTAGCTGAAGTTTCTCAGGGGTCTTCAAGGCTAGCCACATGGTAGTAATACTATCTTGAGGTCACAACAGCATGGGTAAGCGTGGCAAGGTCCACATCTGAAAGGAAAGGTCACAATGGGAATTAATCATTGAAATGATTGACCGGGGTTTGTGGTGGATTCTCCATCACTGACAATTTTTAAATCAAGATTGGGTTTTTTTCTTCTCAAAGCTATGCTCTAGGAATTATGTTAGGGAAGTTCAATGGCCTATGTTGTATAGGAGGTCAAACTAGATGATCACAGTGGTCCTTTCTGGCCTCAGAATCTATGAATCACTTTATTAGGTGCAGGGTCTTTTGCCAACTGAGACCACCTGAGAATCCAGGAGTTACCAGAATTCCAAAAGCAGCCTAAATTACATCTTTAGGATCAAGAGAGAGTGACCCCGCTGCATAATGGGGGCAGACATCATTCCTGGTATGCCCTCTACACACACAAAACTCAGAAAACCAGCAACACCTCCCATCTTTTCTGAACATAGAGGAATCACTTCAACCACCAGGAAGTGCAGCCACTTATGGTGTGGAATGCAGCAACTGTCTAACTTGCACACTAACATTATAACACAGTTTAGGGACAAGAAGCAAAGGCTGAGGTAGAATGTAACTTGAAACCTGGACAGGCCACAGGGGTTAGTATTTCTATCCTTGCCAAAAATTTCCATGGGAGATTTAATAACCACAGGCGATCAAGACATTGATCTTATATCTGATTTGAAAGATGGCACATTTAACAGTGCCACCTACCAGTATGTTGGGACACAATATTGACAGAGAGAAGCATGCCACCTACTGAATCATGACCTGAGTTGCTCACTAACTGAACCACACATTAGAAAGTTGGAACCATATGCAGCTGTGCTGGAAACCACGTATGATTATGCTAAGCTAAGTTCCGAGGAAGGGAAACTTCACAAGTTGCAGTATTTCTGTTTTGTGGTTCCCCAGAACAGGAAACACAAAGTGTACACAACTGACTATATAATCCACATTTAGTAGAAACCACTGAGCTTGACGTGCATGGTGTTATAAAATATTTTCCATTATCTGTAATGACGATAGTGTATACAACTTACACCTGTAAATGTAAAATACAAACTTGAATTAGCCAAACATGCACCTGCAAAACTCTCACAGCTGTGAAACTCTTCTGAGGAGGTTTGAGAACAAAACCCGACAGTGTTTGATGCTGAAACGTAATGAGGCAGCCTTACCAAATATAGACATTACATTAAATTAACATTACATTACAACAACTCTAAGGTCTACCTTGACACACACACACCCAAAACTAAAAAATGCTGAATATTAAGCCTCTGTAAGCACTCTATACTCTATTCAGCTGTTGGTTTTTGGCACACAGACTCTGCTGTTATCATTTATAGAATTGCTGCCACTACCTCTGCAGAAATAGTATCTCATGTTTTCAATTAACCTGCCCAAATTCTGCTTCCAGTAACACCGGTTCAAATCAAGACCAACTCAGTTTTACATTGGTGTCACCTACAACAGCTAGGCCAAATTCTGCAGAGATGTGAATGATGGTAGAAAGTATATGCTGAGTGCAAGTTGGTTCGGAAATTATATTATAAGCGGGTTCAAGCAGGAAAGTGTTTCAAGTGACTAATGTACTGCAGGTGGGTGAGGGTGGTTAAATAGTGTAACTCACAACCATTCAACATCCAGTGTGTGTGCAAAATAAAGACAACGTACATATTGCAAGGACAGAAGTGCTGCATTAAGGAACGCATTTAGCAGGAGTCTGTAAGATATTGTGAAGAGGCCTGCTTTATTTTTACACCCTCCCCCCCTTTAATTTCTATACACAATTTATGCACTGAGGGGATAGAAGTTACAATAATTTTGCCCGGCCACTAAGGCCCAGGTCCTCACAGGTATTTAGGCACCTGACGCCCATTGATTTCGGTGGAAGTTAAGTGCTTAAATAGCTTTGAGGATGTGGGCCAAAGCACCAGCTTGGTGCAAGTCACCATTGAATCATCAACTTATCTGTGAGGTGTAACATCCACGACTGTTTACATCACCACTGAATTTCACTCTGAGATTTCCATAAGATTTGCAGCTGCTCGCATCCTGGGCCTGACTCTCTGTTGCCCTGCACCTTGTGTAGAGTGGGCATAAAATGCTATCTAATCGGAATGGCAGCATTTACACAAGCTTTGCCCAGGTGTAAGTGACTAAATAAGGTACAAGGCAGTGGAGAATCAGGCCTCTTATCTAAATTTTGCCCAGAATAATAAGTAATAACGTTTTCCCCATGCCCATTCATTCAAAGTCCCGTTCTACAAGTGGGATTATTTGCATGAGTAAAAGGGCTCTTCAAAGTGAGACAGGGTCGCAGAATTAGACCCTTTCATTTTTGGAACTACAAGTATATGAAAACAGGAACAGGTCACTGGATATTATTTTAAGACCAAACAAACATGAGATATTATTTGACTCATAAAAGTGATAAATGTGAAACAATTGAAATCAGGTGCGATTCCACAAGGCCAGATTCTGACCATACTGACATAAGTTTAAAGTTGTGTAACTCTCTGGACTTAACTGGCGTTGTTCCTGATTTACACCAATGTAACTAGGAGCAGAATCAGGCCCACATTGTTAAAGGAGCTCAAAATCAGGCTCCGAGAGTATGATTTTTCACAGTATCTACTTTTACCTCTTACCTGTTATACTTTTTCAGGAGAAATTCATTTTTCACACTTCACACTGTGTGGTGAACTAACTCAGGGCCAGATTCTGATACCCCTACTCATACTGAATAGCACTTTATTGCACAAGTAGATCCATTGACCTAACTAGGGCTACTCACTGAGACAGATTCCGGTCACAGCCAAAGGGAATGAGGACCAAAAGTGGTTTTAAACCACCTTTGCACCACCCAGATTCTGAGCTACTGTGGAAGCTGAAACGGCCTTCATTAACAGTTGGGTCTCTTAAGGTAGTCTCCCCACGACTACCTATGTCTCCACCACAGCCCAGCATCTAACCCTACAAGTGCACCCTCTCCCACTGCAGCCCAGCCCTACTCCTAGCCTTGACGAACTAGAGTCTGTGAGGGGGAGGAGATAGAATGACCTCCTCCTCCCCATTCTAGCCCCTGTTCCACTACAACACCATGCAGGGGCCATGGTCAGAACTGGCCATAATGTGAGTAAAGATGGTAACATCTGGCCCTCTACTTGCAAAGACTATTGTCTTTGGTCAGTTTAGTTGTTTTTCCAGTAGGAGAATGATTAGTTTTCCTAGCAATAAAAAGGTGCTTTTGTGTATAGTGGACGGAAGGCCACATTTTCAGCTGGTATCTACCTAGCCTCCATCAATGTTTCAAAGATAGTTTGTAAACTCATCAGGGCAGAGATGGTGTGTCTTCATAAGTGTTCGTATAGCGCCTTGCACAATGGGGCTCCAATCTGAACTGGGGTCTTTGGCCAGTCCTGTGATATAAATATGATATAATAAGCTTATATTTGGACACAGGATTATTTGAAAATATAAGTATAAAGGATATTAAACAAAATGTTATCATGATGAATCTTCAATCCATAAAGAGAAATGACTTGCTACAAGAAAGGAACATTGATAATGGGGCTCAGTGGAAAATGGCCCCAGATTGCAATAACTTTAGACCAAAGATCATTTAGAGTCTGACTTACTGATAGGCCCCAGGACCAGCTTTTGTAAATATGCTAGACAGGCAGATTTTTATTTGCATGAAAACAGACTTGAGGAAACCACTGAAATGTAACAGAAGAGCATGTCCATCTTTTTGTAAGTGTATATTGAGTTTATATTTGCCACCTTATTCCAACAATCCTTTTTTTGTTTAACTGCACTGCAGTCCATACTGAAAAATAAAATATAGCATGGAAACACCTAACTTTCTCTGTCCCCTCTTTGTTTTTGGCTTTTGCAGCTGCTGTTTTCTCAGCGTTGTCTTCGGGCAGTTTCCTGTTGCCACAGTCGATGGCCTGCCAACGCCTGCCTGGGCCTTTCAAGTGTCAACACTCCGAAGTTTGCTGCGATGGCCAAATGCTTGTTAATGAGATATAGCAGCTGGGTAGGGGTGAACCACTGAGATGTATAAAGGCATGCCGCTGGTGCAGGAAGCGATGCCTTTTGAATCTTTTCAGCACTCTGAAAGCATTCAAATCAAAGAGGGCATGTTGTATTCATTAATAAACTGAAGTTCCCATGCAACTATGTTAAAGCCAGTAGTTTAACTTTGTAATAGACAGGTGAATTTTTCACCAGTGTTTTAGACTGGAAGACAAAGAGCAAGAAAACAAGAGTTTATGTACTGCCAAAAGCATTACTTCCGAATCTAGCAGCCATACAGAATTGTTAAACTGGGCTAGGTATTTGCCCTTTCCCATGAATGAAAGCTTGCAAGATTCCTTTTTCTTGTATTTTTTATGCTTCAAAACTCACAGCCACCTGCCTGAGCTCTCCTTTCCCCTCCTGTTTCTTAATTAAAAATAAAAAACATGATTAAAATCTAGAATGAAAAAAACCTTGTGGAAAAAAAAGAAGTCTGAAGACTCTACAGACAGGATTAATGACCAAAGCTGCTTGCATTCAGACTGAGTATAGCCCATGTGATCCTCAGACTGCATCTGTTTTGCTATGACAGTAGCAGTATAGGAGTGCCCAACAGCTGGGCCAAAAACAAGCAGAAAGCAAATATAAAAGAAACTAACATACAGTGCAAAGTTTCAAGGGCAACGCAAGCCAAAGAGGATCTTAAAGACATTTCCAGCTTTTTTTTTTTTTAAGAGTGTGGCAGCTGGTGAAAGATTGAATGCTAGGAAAACAGGTTTAAAACAGAAACAGTCACCATAATAACAGTGACAAAATTGCTTTGGAGACCTTATAACAAAAGAAGTGTTAGAAGCAGGAAGAAGCCATATGCCAGCCATGATTTGGTTTATCTTAATGACTTCCTGCTTCTCCACCAAAGAATACAAGTGTCTCATAACCGTTTATACTCGCTTTCATTTGCCTTTTCTAGTAACTCATTCCAAGGTAATATAAGCCAAGGAACACTTTTAAGTGATATTTAGTTCTTTTCAAACAGACTGCTGGCCTAGCATACAGGGGTCTATCTGTATTCACTAACCTGCTGCAGATACTGTATTTTTTTTTTCCAGAATTTAGGCATAGCAGTCATTGGTTCCACGTGGCCCTCATAGGGGTAAACTAATGTAACAGTCACAAAGGCTACGATCAAAAGCCCACTCAAGTCAATCTGTCATTCCGTTGACTTCACTGGGTTTTGGATTAGAGCTGGTTGAACATTTTCTGACAGCACTGTTTTCCCAAGTGAAACGCTTGTATCATAAAACTAAATCATTTCACAGGACTATATCAAGTTCAACAAAACACTTGACGAAAAAATTATTGAAGGGTTTTATTTTGACTTTGTTGTTTTGACTTTTATATGTACTATAATAGTTGAAACGAAGTGTTTTGACCTTGTTGAAATTTGAAGCGCTTCAGTAAGGCAGTTTTGATATTTCTGAAATGAATTTTTTTGTCATTTTCATTTTGTGGGAAATGTTGACTTTTTAAAGGGAATTTCTAAATGTGGAATGGAAATTCTGAGTTTTGAGCAGCTCTAGTTTGAATAAGGCCTGGGAATGTGCAGTTAGTTGTTGCTTACCTGGTGTCAGTTGATATTGCTCATTTCATAATGCTGGCCACCTTGACGGCCAGCGTTTCTCTCATGACATCTATGGCATGCCCAAAAGAAGGCTGAAGAAAGGCGCATTCAGATAACCTTGAGATGAGCGTGGTATAAGAACGAAACTACAGAGAGAAAGAGGAAAAACCATTTCCTACTAACAAAATATAAATTAAATGAATCGATGGCAGTCTCACAGGCATTAAAATAAACATACCATCACAAGTCCATCCGACTTGTCAGAGCACAGCCCAGTATCATAGACAGAAGTAAGAGAAGCATTACAAGAACCTTGTGCTACCCCATGTGAGCTGTGTCAAAGTTTACAGAGGACACCTGAGCCCATTGTGGTGGAGCTATTCAGTGCTTCACTCAGACCAGGCTCTCTCTACCAGTTACTTTAAAACATGATATGCTCTAGTAGTGTCTCCTCAGAAAATTCTTGTTCACATCAAGGTACTTTGGGAACTACTGCCCTGAATGTTTTATAATTAAGTGGGATAATCGAAGAGTTACTAGTAAACCAACTCCAGGAATAGCTGGCTTCATCTGAAATCCTAGATCCCTCCCAGCATGGCTTTGAGCATCAATCTAAAGCTGGTTGCTTTAATGGAAATGCAACATGTTGTGGGACAAAAAAAAAATGCTAAGTCAAGTGCAATAGTGGACAATTTTTCAAAAAGTTTGCAAAAGAAGTTTTCAACAGTTTTCCTCACCCCACTTAAAAACAGTGGGCCAAGTCCTGCCATTGATTTCCATGATGTTACACAGGGCATAAGCCAAAGGAGGGTTTAGTTCAGTGGCTTTGTAGCAACACTAACTAGCAAACAGTAGGCCTGATGTATGTCCATATTGCAAGCCAACCATGCACAGAATTTCCTCTCTCTTCAGTAGGAGTTGTGCAAGTAGGATCAAAGTATTCCCAAGTCTCTTACTGACAGTGCAATGGTAGTCATATCACTTTACATCAGTGGTGGGCAACCTGCAGCCCGTGGGTCGCACGCAGCCCATCAGGGTAAGCCGCTGGCAGGCCGCCAGACAGTTTGTTTACATTTGCATGGCCGCCCACAGTTCCCAGTGGCCGTGGTTCGCCGTTCTCAGCCAATGGGAGCTGCGGGAAGCGTCGGCCAGCCTGTCCCTGCAGCCCGTGTCGCTTCCTGCAGCTCCCATTGGCCAGGAATGGTGAACCGCAGCCACTGGGAGCTGCAGGCAGCTGTGCAAATGTAAACAAACTGTCTGGCGGCCCTCCAGCAGATGCGGACCGCAGGCCGCAGGTTGCCCACCACTGCTTTACATGTTCAAAACACTGTCCGAACTTTAACTAATTAACCCTCACAATGCCCCTGTGAAACAGGAAAATAATTAATGTTCATTGTTAGTGATCATGACATAAACAGCCATGTTAGCTATTATAGAGCTAGAAACATGACAAATTAAGTATTTGCCAAATTAAGGACAACTGAGTTGGGAAGGGAAGAAAAAAACCTTCTATTTTCAGGATTCTAAAAACAACCTTGTAAAGGTAGGTAGTGTCCTTTGGAATGAGTTATATTTGCTATGCAATTTAATCTATTGCATCTATGTAATTACCAAGAATGTGATGTTTTATAGAGCCTGATACACACTGACACTACATGAGGAGATATGATTTGATAGATACCAATCCAACAAGCCAAATGCCTGTCAAAATCCCAAATTAAAATAAACAGTTGCATGACTCTAGCCTTGTAACGGCACACAAGTGCTCTGATCTGTCTCATTCTGTTTGTATTTCTTTCGGTGTCTTTAATTGTATTGATTCTTATGACTCATTCAGACATATAAAAATTCAAACACATATAAAACCATTACATTTTCCATAATAAAAACAACCAGGATCTCTTCCTGTGATCACATATGGATTATGTTATTGTTTTGGCATTTGCTTCTTACTCTAAATACATTGTCTTTTTCATTTTCTTTTTTTCGGGGGAGGGGGCGGTGTGGTTCAGTGAAAAGCAAATGTCCTGTGTGAGGGTTACTTAACTTTCTGACATCAGATGTGGCTTTTCCTCAGTTTCCCCTTTCTGCTTGGGCATGTTAGCCCCCCAGACTAAAAGTTGATTTTCTTCTGGGGTAAACAAAAGTTCAGACTCTTTGGTCAAAGCTGTATCTCTAAGGTCTGTGTTTCCTTCTCACCTTGATTGCAGGGGTGTACCAAGTTCTACTTCTTGGACACAGGAGTATAACCACACTGACTCTAGATGGTACTTCAGTGCCACAGGGGAATACATGCCCTCCTTCTACCACAGACTCCATTCTGACACCTTGAACACTGAAGTGGGCAGCGATCGATCCAGTGGGGGTCAATTTATCGCGTCCGCTGAGCACTCTCCTGTTGACTTCGGTACTCCACCAGAACGAGAAGCGCAAGCAGACTCGATGGTGGAGCATCAGCTGTCAACTTACTGCGGTAAGTACATTTAAGTATGTTGACTTTAGCTACGCTATTCACGTAGCTGAAGTTGTGTATCTTAGATCGACTCCGCGCGGTAATGTAGACAAGCCCTCAGGAACAGTACATACCCCTTAATTCCTATTCTTAAAGACTGTGACAGTAGCCAAAATGCTGGTCAGGAGCTTGTTCTTAACGGGCTAGCTCAACCTGCTCCAAGCTGCCTTCTCAGATAAAACTTTCACTAAAATGTCTGGCTTACAAAAAGAAATGCTGGAGGGGATGACAAATTTTATGTTAGATCAGCCAACATGACAGAGTAAATAAAAACCACTGAAGTCTCCTATCACCTAACACTGACCTTTAGCTAATCTGCATGATAATATACTGTTTGATTGCAGAACCTACTGCAATATCCTGAAGGAACAGGAAACTTGGGAACTGTTTACAGCCACCCCTACAAGGATGAAAGCTATCATTACCTTCTACACTGTTTTTGTGAGAAGTGTGTGGCATGGCAAAGTCTTAGAGTTTAGCTTTACAGGGAAGGTCTGTTTAGGTTAAGGAATACATTTGGAAGCGGGGGAGAGATTAGGCTTGGTTGATTGCTGTCATGATTACATTACACAGGTTGAAAGACAGTTTCGGCAATCGCTTATCATGCATGGGAAGACAGAATTGTTTGCCATCAGTATAGGCTTCAGTTAAGTTTACTATTCCTTATCTCTTGTTTAATGTAGTACTTCAAAGGAGTGCTGGCTGCTTGTCCTGTGACTGAAGTGTGTAGAGCAATGTGATGCCATATGGGAGACTCAGGTTTGAGAGCAGTCAGGGCACTCCTACCCCTCAGGCCGGTAATCACACATTTTTACTGTGACTTTGGGTGGCATTCTAAAGCAGATTTGTTTTTAATCAGTGTACTCAAGTAAATCAGATTAATTAGTTAATCTGCATATGGTAATTTGAAAGAGTAAAGTTCTATGTAAGTACTAAATACTAATGATCAACAAAAGAAGAAGCCTCAGGTAGATGTATTTTGAACAAGTTTTTATAGCTAACCAGGGCTTTTAGGGTTAGTGTTGGTGGCATCCTAAAGGGTGGAAAACAGAGAAAAGATATCTTACCATGGAAAATCTATGAGCACCTGAGGATACAGTTTAATATCAAACACAGATGATTATCTGTGGCCAGATTTTCAAAAACAGGAGCCTAAAGTTGAGGTAAATGGGAGCCAATGAATGCTCAAAAGTTTTGAAAACCAGGAAGGTGCCCAAGTATGGACTTAGAAACCTAACTTCAGATTCCTATGTTTGAAAATCCTGAGCTATTTATTTAACTTATGTCTTTGACAGGAAATCAGCAGGACACAAAATTTAATAACCATGAAGCAGTCTATGGACGTGCCAAATGTGGATGGACAATACCATCATCAAATCTGGAAACCAGACCGTCCTTCACCAGAGGTAGCATTGTTTGCTCAGTGATGTGATTCTGGTGTTCATGCTCCCATCAGACTAACTTTCATAACGTGTAGTAGCAGGGTCTGTGATTGTAGCAGATTTTTTTCAGCAGGACCCAGGAAAGATGGTAGAAATCAGAATATACAACTTGAGGCTATTAATGGGGTTATCACTGCATGCAATCTGACCTTAGTGATACTGTTCCATCCACCTGGACTGGCTCTTGAAGAAAAATCAAGCCACACAAGGCAATGAGATTTCAAATAATTTGCTGTAGTGCTGAATTATTAATTAATTATTATTTATATTACAGAAGCACCTAGAGGCCTCAACTGAGATTAGGCCCCATTGTACTACACACTATAAAACACATAGTATGAAACATTTCTTGCCCCCAAAAGCTTACCGTCTCAATAGATAAGACAAGGAAGAGAATTTTACAGAAAGATGAAGTGGCTTGGCCTTGATGACACAGCAGGACTTAGTGACAGAGCCAGGAACAAAATCCAGGTCTCCAGAGGATAGTGGGCCAATGCCTTAACCACTGGACCACACTACTCTCCTCCAGCTACAAACTTGTCCTGGTAAGCTGATGAGTTTGGTGACATTCATCAGCTTGTCCACAGTACTGTACACTGAGGTGTGGAAATTAATACTAGAATAATGAATATACTGAGTCATTATCTCATTGTGGGCAAAGCTTCATTTATCAATAGCCAAGACAGATTGGAAAAGCTATCCTCGAATACCTTTTGGCCTCTGTTACTTCATTTAGTATATATTATATTTAGTATAACAGAAACCTGTTGAATAGGTAACCTAGTAGCCGGTCTGTTTATTAAGGGTCAAGTTGTGATACCCTTAACTCATACTGAATAGTACCTTATAGCATGATTAAAAGCAATGGGACCACTTGTGGAGTAAGGTACTATTCACTGGGAGCAAAGGTATCCTATTCTGGCCCTAAATAGGTAACTGTTTAAAAGTGCAAGAGAGCTCTTCTATTTCATTCACCATTTCTTTGGTATGTCTGAGACCATGTTCTAGTGGTTTCATTCCTTGCTTGAAGACAAGTGAATGTCTCCCATGTCCTTGAAAACCCATTGGCATCCAGTAACTTCATTTAAAGTATGCAAGTATGAGACCTCTGTACAATTAACTCATGTTTTTCTGGTTAAAAAGAGAGAGAGAATTTCAAAAGATTAGTGTGCATGTTTAAATCACTCATACCTGGCATAGTTCAAGATTATACTTTTTATTGAAAAAGCATTCACTTTCAAGTATACTAGAGTATTTCAAATATTTCAAGGGTGCTTCTTTCCACTACAGTCTAACAACTAGACATTGCTGCCACACCATTGGGGCTATTATTTAGATGAGGAAGAGCAGGACTACGAACTGGAGACTTTCTAACCTCAAAAATCATGCTTCTGCTATGACTGGCAAATAAGCAGGTCTGTTCTAACAGAGCTTTCATATTCAATTATTAGCACAATTAATTGATGATGAGAACTAGCTAAATGTTAGGCTAAATTCTTCACTGACTTACACCTGCAGCCCCACTGAAAAGAGTAGGATACATGGGGTGAAAGTCAGTGAAGATTCTTCCTCTTTTAAAATTATTATTGTTAATAATTATTATTACCAATATTTATATAACTCTGTAAACATGTGAACATATAAGAAGACATGTTCTCTATCCCAAAAATTTATAATTTAAAAAAGACTAGACAAGTAGTTGGACATATTCAGTTAACTGACAGTATGTGCGTTATTGATGAGGAGAACAAGGTTGGAGGGATTGCTTGAAAAAATGGGATTTAAGAAGAGGTATGAAAATATGAAAAAAAAAGCTATAGCCAGATATGGACAGGGAACATATATGAAAGGGGAGAAACAAGGTAGAAAGCACAAAGGGAGGAAGGGAGGAAGGCATAGGCGCCGGGAGCACCTATGGAAAAAAATTAGTGGGTGCTCAGCACCCACCGGCAGCCAGCTCCCCCCACCCCTCCCAGCGCCTCCGACCCGCTGGTGGCCCTGCCCATCAATTCCTCCCCCCTCCCAGCACCTCCCACCCACAGTGATCAGCTGTTCTGCAGAGTGCAGGAGTTGCTGGAGGGAGGTGGAGGAGCAGTAACGGAGCACGCTCGGTGGAAGGGGTGGAACTGGGGTGGAAAGAGGCAGGGCAGAGGCAGAGCGGGGATGGGAAGAAGAGTGGCAGGGGTGGAGCAGGGATGGGAAGAGGCAGGATTGGAGTGGGACCTTGAGGGCCAGGGTGGAGTGCAGATGGGGTCTGGAGTAATCGGATGTTGAGCACCGCCAGAGAAAGGAGGAAGGCTGTGCCTGTGAATGAAGGGGGCAGTCAGAAAAAAATACTGAAGGAATGCTAAAGAGAGGGAAGGAGAGTACAAATAAATGAGAGCACAGAACTAGGAGTCAAAATATGATGTAGTAAGAGACAGGAAGACTATGCAAGGATTCAGTGAGGAGTGTGATGAGGCTACAGCAAAGACAAAGGAAGGTGACTTGGGTCAGATGGAGTTCAGAAAAGGAGAGGTAGAGAGAAGACACAGGAGAAAATTACCATTTTTTTTTGTTCTATTTATACACTATATAGGATCTTATACAACGCTTACCCCTGTAGTATCTGAATGCCTTCCAGTGGTGCATTAAGCAATGTGACTACACATCTGTCACATGCGGTTTGTTCTCTCATTGTTGCTCATATTATTTGTAATCAGGTATGAAGGTATCCATTTTGTTCTGAAAAAAAAAAAGATATGTTTCAAAAGACAATATAGTGGCAAATGCCTTAGTTGCTTGATGAGCCACATTGTTTTCTAGCTGGGATGGTCTGCAATAAATGTAAGGGCTGGATTTCAGAGGTATGGCGTACTCAAAACTGCCACTGAAATGGATCCATACATTTTTTGTTGGGATTTTCTTTCTCGCCTTGTGTCAAGTTTATTTTATTATGACCCAGATCCACAAAATTATTGGCGTTACGTGCCTAATTACCCTGAGGAGCTGGGTCTTACATGCAGGAGTTTCATATCTTTACCATTATTGCTACAACAGCCATGCAAATCCTAACAACAAAAAGGAATTTTATTAGTCTTTTGAACTCAAATAATTTAATCAAATCTGTGCTCAGGCTTCCATTTTGGGGCCAAAATGTACACAGGGTGGTTCCCATTGATTTCAGCATGGTCCCAATGAATGTATCAGAGGGCTGAAATTGGCCTCTACTGTAATTGTAAGCTTAAATGTATGATGTGGTACTTTTTTTTTTGCACTACATTGGAACAAGATACTGATATTTTAGTTTATGAGTCTATTTATCATCAGATTAGGAAGAAAAAGATGGTTAAATTTAGATTTGCACAGAATGGTTTTGATTTAATTTAAAGAATTCAGTGACCACTGGCTTGGACCATCCTTCTGGTGTCATAAGTGAGCAGCGGAGAGATTTTAAAAAGCCGTGCATGCATAGTGAATTGATTCCAGTAGAGAACAAAGAGAGGGTCAGCCTTCCAGGTTTAGATGAGGATCAGGTGGTTTCAAGCTGGAAAGAAACATGAGCCCTGGTTTTATTTCAAGCAGAAGTCTAGGAGCTATCAAAGTTACAGGCATTCTAGACTTCTTTAAAAGGGGATAAGAGAGAGAAAACACTACAAAAACATTTGCTACACAGTCTTTCCTATTAATCACTAATTCATATCTAGATATTTTGGAACCTCCCACATATCTGTGTTTGAACAGAAGCTCTCTAAGGGCAACGTACTGTAATAACTAGTTGTTAAGTGCCATGTGTCGCAATTCAGGGCAACTGCACCTGTGTTTCTCCTCCAAGGTAATTTGAGGGAACCCACTCTAGGCTCCCAGCTCCTCAGCCATCACTTCTCTTGGGCAGAGATTTATATTTCACTGCCTCCTGACTGGGGTTTTCCCAGGCTGCACAGTTCACTGCCTACACTGTGATATCCCGAAGACAGACTGCCTAAACAGGCCAGTGTCTGTGCTTTGCTTTCTCTCTGAAGGCTATAAACAGTGTAATTGTCAGTCATTACAAGTCACCATGTCACTCTTTATAAGCAAGCATGTTTATTCTGAAGGTAAAAGCATTACAAAGAAAAAATGTTAAAAACAACAAAAGAACCTACAGGCATGCAAAAAACTTACTAGAGGTCACATTGCAATTCCAGCTTTGGATCTGGCAGTCAATCCTCCAAACCCCAAAACTGGGTTGTCCCAGTGGTTACAAGTTCATAACGGTCTGAGATTCAGAACTAGAACAATCATGAATAGTTCAGTCTTTCCTTTATATAGCTTGGGCTTTGATCTTGCCTTTATGTAACAGGGGATAAAGAGACAATGGTCCACTTCTCAAGGTAGAGCTTCAAAAAGCTCTGTTTGGGCATAAACAGAGGTGGGGAATTTGCTTCAACTCCCCCTAGCTATTCTCCAGGAAAACTGCTTAATGCTTTTTATTCCAAGAGTTCATTCTTGTCTGACACATTGTTCAATATAGTCTTTTGAACCCCCATATTTGTCACCTGTTCCCCCTTGAGAGGTAACATACAATCCCAACCCACAATAATACATAAAGCGTTTATTTAATACAATGGACTCCAAAGAGACTTAAACTTAATTCAATAAGGTCTCCCAAGGATACTGCATAAATTGCCATATCTGTCACACTGTGTATTAACTAAGGCCAACAAATAACTCCATGGCACATACCTCTCCTATCAGGTTAGGAATGGGATTGGGGGTTTTCACAATGAAAACTATTGAATACCCTAAACATAAACCATGAGTTTAAATAATTGAATGAACTCCGCAGTGAGAAAAAGTAAATGTACTTATAAAAATAGAGAACACAGAAATGTAGAGCACCAATGAAGTGGCTATGATTGGCAGTGCCCTTCTGTGCCATCATATGTTTAACACGTGCAGCTCTGGGAAGAGCAGCATCAGCACTAGCCAATGGAAACTTCAACTCAGAGACTCCCTTTTTACCCCTATTTGCCAGAGCTGCCAACCTCTGCAGCCTCCTGAGTCAGTTTCTCCCTTAGCAGCTCCCTCCCATTGGGCAAGAAGACTCCTGCTGTCTTATGGCTCTTCGTTCTACCTATTCTGGGCTTATAGGGAGGGAGAATGACTATTTTACTCTACATGGCTCTCTGGCTATCCGCCATGGCCAATGAGGAATTAAGATGTCTTCTTATGTTCACTCTACCAGATTAGAGGGAGCACTGGAGTGGGAATGTAGGAGGTAAGGAGAGTGGCTAGCCAGTTGTGAATAGTCTGTTGGTAGAGGGTGGTCAGGACAAGAGTTCAGTTGGGATGTTTGAAGAGGCAATAATGAGCTGGTATGGGGAGGGTGTGGGGAGAAAGCATGGGGACAGGAGTGGCTGTGCTGGGAGAAGGGGGTGATTAGGCCATGGAAGCTCACATTTAGGGGGTAATTGCTTTGCTCCAATCAGGTCTTGCATGTCCCATAGAAATGTATGGGAGCAATTCCTGAAAACAATGTTAAATGATTACATAACTATTTTTCTTTCTTTCCCTCCTTTAATGAATAGACTCAACATTGTTTTCCCAACATACAGGAGAACCTCAGAGTTACTAATACCTTGCGAATGGAGGTTGTTCGTAACTTTGAAATGTTTATAACTCTGAACAAAACATTATGGTTGTTCTTTCTAAAAGTTTACTACTGAACATTGACTAATACAGCTTTGAAACTTTACTATGCAGAAAAAAATGCTGATTTTAACCTTCTTAATTTAAATGAAACAAACACAGAAACAGTTTCCTTACCTTGTCAAATCTTTTTGTTTAAATTTTCCTTTTAGTTTTCTAGTAGTTTACGCTTAATACAGAACTGTATTTGCTATTATTTTTTTTTTGGTCTCTGCTGCTGCCTGATTGCATACTTCCAGTTCCAAATGAGATGTGTGGTTGCTGGTCAGTTTGTAACTCTGGTGTTCCTAACTTTGAGGTTCTACTGCATTACTGACACAAAAACTGTGAGAACAGTAAAATGCAGTCTAATCACATTGATGAGCTTTTGAATGAATCATTGACTTTGGTCTAGACTACTATACCTCATAAGAAGCTGCACAATTTAATCTCTAAAGAGGAGAGTTTATCATTTAAGCCTATATATAGTGCTATAGTATACAGTAGAACCTCAGAGTTAGGAACACCAGATTTATGAATTGATCAGTCAACCACACACCTCATTTGGAATCGGACGTACACAGTCGGGCAGCAGCAGAGACAACAACAAAGCAAATACAGTACAGTACTGTGTTAAACGTAAACTACTAAAAAAAAATAAAGGGAACATTTAAAAAAAAGATTTGTGAAGGTAAGGGAACTGTTTCTTTGCTTGTGTCATTTAAATTAAGATGGTTAAAAGCAGCATTTTTCTTCTGCATAGTAAAGCTTCAAAGCTGTATTAAGTCAATGTTCAGTAGTAAACTTTTAGAAAGAACAGCCATAATGTTTTGTTCAGAGTTACAAACATTTCAGAGTTACAAACAACCTCTATTACCGAGGTGTTCATAACTCTGAGGTTCTACTGTATTTGGTTGACCTGTCTCTGTTCTGCAATATGGATTATCTTTGGCTGATACCATCAGTTTGGCATAAAATAACTCACAGAGTGTGTTCCTATTCTGTGCTATCAAATTCCCTCTTTTTTGTTTTGTTTTGTTAGTATTAGTGTCCATTATCAAGTTCCTCAGATATTTGACACTTAGCAAAGGGAAGTTGCACATAAGTGTTCCTTTGGATGGAAAATGTAGAGAAAGTTTTTTATTACTCAACTATATTTATTATATCACCATCCCTCTTGCTGTCTTCTGTCTGCTTTAGGTGCCAAACTGTCTGATATTTCATCTATTTTCCATTCTTCACTTTTAAAAAAGATCTCAGCTGTTCAAAGTTACTTTGTACACTCCTTAGTTCCAATGTAACTGGGCAAAAATGTTCTTCAGAACATTTTTAACCCAGACCCAGGATCAGTTCAGTAATCCCAGTATTCTGAGACTACATTATCATGGTGAACTTGAACTCTATTGATAGAGATAGCAGCATTTTATATTAATGAATAGAAACATAAGTAGCTCTAGGGAAAGTTAATGTTCAGTTCACAAGAATAACTCTTTAACTGTCAATGAAACAAACAGAAAATGTAGATTGTAATTTATTGTTTAATCTCTCTATCACAGTGTCTCATGTGCCCCCCCCCATTAACATAATATCTGAGCACCTCACAACAGCCCTGTGAGGTAGGGAAATCCTGTATTATTATCCCCATATTTTACAGATGGGGAACTCAGGCCCAGATCTTCAACGGTATTTAGGTACTTAACTCCCATTGAAATCACTGAAAGACTGATGCCTAAATACCTGAGGATCTGGGCCAGAGAGACTAAGGACCAGATTTTCAAAGGTATTTAGATGTTTACTGGGATTTTCAAAAACCCCTTGGTGCCTAGCTCCAAGTTGCACACTTCAGCACTTTAGAAAGGTCCCACTCCTTTCCAGAAAGGATTGTCTGGTGCGTGGAGCAGGCATGGCTACCTGGAAGATGTGCTGAGACCACTTCACACATCACTGAGCAAACAGAAAGGGCACTTTCAAATCTGCAAAGGAATTATGGTGTGGGGCTGACGGTTGGTCACCTGAGGGCAGGGCAGTAGAGTTCAAACCGATGGCCAGAGAGGTGAGAACAGGCACTGTGGGACACCTTCTAGAGGCCAGTCGCAGCACTGTAATCACCATGGTATCTACACTGGCACCACAGCACTCTAGCCAAGGCACAGAAAGCTCTACGCCTCTCATCAGGGTGGTTTATTTAGAGCGCTGCATCTGCGCAGTTTCTGCACACTAAGTGGATTGGCAGTGTGTACCCCTCAGGAGTTACAGCGCAGAAAGCTGCTTTACTGCGCACAAACTTGCCAGTGTAGACGGGGCCTTACTCTTCAAACATTAATGAATGGCTCAGTTATTAGTTCCTCTTGCATTATCTATCCTCTTCTGTGCTCCTGAAAAAGAAAGCCATTTGCTGAGGAATACAAAAAATTCTGTTTTGTGACAGACATCAACATTTGCAACTCCCTGTTATTTTCAGTAAACAGTAACTTTTCCAACAACCATTAAATCCAGCTTAGATGAAGAAAATATATTGTTGAGAACAAACTTGAATTTTCTGGAGGATGGACTAGGTAACCTAAGATGTCTTTTCCAGGATGCTCTGATTATGTTATGGGACAATCACATTAACTGTATTCCTCTGTGCTGTGTAACTGAACTAATAAGCATCTTATGAATATAGCAGATATTTCTGATTTAAGACTAAAGTGGAACATTATGTTCTTTTTGATGATCTTTCCCAGGAGTCAGTATACTGGTAGTCTAATCAAGACAGCATATCAGCTCTGTCCTGTACATCAGAAGAAAATCGCTGAACCATCCATTAGTATCAGGACTTGGAAGACAGTCTCGGAAGTCTAGCAGACTAATGAAATATTTAAGTTGCTAAGATATTTAATCCTATGAACTCCAATTTTTTTTTAAACACTGGCTGCTGGAGATCATGGTGTTGCTATACTCAGTGGTACTACATTGATTTACGCTAGCTGAAGATCTGTCCCTTCAGTCAAACATATTACTCATTTAGGTTTTGGCTTAAGAAAGAGATATTTTTTTAAAAAAAAATTCCAATTCCATTTAAAGAAACACATCAAGGAAGGTTAATTCTCATAGTGGAGATTTAAACTATCAAAAAATTACTGGAAGAAAAGGTCAAAAATGGAAAATTTTATGTTTTTCCATGACATCTTTTAGACCTCTTATAATTTAAACAAGAGAACAATGTTACTTCAATTTTTCATTTAAATTGCATCAAAGTGTAATACATGTGAGGCATAAATTCAAGCAGTTTAAGATCCTATGTTTAGTTAATGGTAGCCTTATGCTAGCAAGCTATTGTTCCTTGGACAAGCACACATCCCAATTTTACTGTCAGACAATAAAATGCAGTCTGAATTATTTTTTGGAATGCTGTCAGATGAAGTAAAATGATAAATCTATGAAACCATTTTAAGGTACTTCATCAGTCTAAGAGTTAAAGCCAGAAATGAATCATGAGACTTTTTTTGCTGTTTCACAACTCGGAAAAAATAAATTTATATTTTATAGAACCTGTAAAACTGTAAGATAAACTTTTTTTTTCTGTGTCTAACTTCTGTTTGTCTTGCTTACATGAGTAATCCCTTTGAAGCCAATAGGGGTATTTGTATGAATAAGGCAAGTGAGATTTGGCCCACAATCTTAATTACAGAACAGGGTTAATGCAGTAGTAATAAATCTATTAGCAAACTTTGAGCAGAATAGCATTTGGATTTCCTATACCAAGATATATGAATCCTAATCCACATAAGAAATTGACTATAAGTTCCAAAATTGCAGAATACCTACTAGTCAGTAAGCCTCAGTTCCTCTTTGTCTACTAAAATGTTATGTAAGAGAAGAAGGGAATATACCTCTTTTTTGGCAAATTACATTGAAAACAGCAATTTGTCTCAATAGTGGGGGGTGAGCTGAGCCCATGAGGAAAAGTGAGTTATTATGGAGTGTGGTTTCATTAGCTAGTTTAAAGATAGTCTCAAAATTATCATCATTTATATAAAGAAAGACATCCAACTATGGCCATGAAACACTTCTAACCAAGTTAGGAAAGCAAAGCTCAAGCAATGAATGATCTATATGTCATAAATCAATTCTTTGGCTGCGTACACGGGTGAGTGAAGAAAAAACATTGAATAAGCACAAGTTTTAATATTCTTACAATTATAAACAGTTCTTTGTTTTTCTTTTCCTCTTAAATGCCTATGGGCGTGGATTATGGAAGCAGAACATTCATAAAACATCTGGTGTTCAGCTTGATGCTATAATCAATGCGCTGTCTTCTTTTTTGTTATGTTGTGAAAAAATGTGTTCAAACCATTTAACTAAGAAGCAAATTTCCCACTGACTTCAATGGGAGCGGGATCTGGCCTAAGCAACAGTATTCACATTACAGAAAAAGAGTATATATCTTTTTTGTCTGATTGTTTATTTGTTAATATGCTACTGGGCTGCTGCTGAGCCACAGAGCAGGTATTGGTTTGAGAAAGTGCAAACTCATCCACACGGCCCCCCTAATGTTAACCAATCCTGACCAGAATGGACTATATCCCGTAGCGAGATAACAGTCCAGGCCCACATTCTGAAAGGTATTAGGCACCTAAAATCCAGGGCTTAAATTCAGCCAGAGCTGTCCAGAGCACTGCTCCAGGTAAATATTTTCAATCCCGCTGGAGTTTTCATAGCATGTTGGGGATGGTATGGGGAGCTCCAGGAAATGCTCTATAAGAATTTAAGCCCTGCCTAAATCTCATTGATTTCAATGACATTCAGGCATCTGAATACCTTTGTGGAGCTGGGTCTTAGTTTCTATGCCCATTCAGTCTCTTGCATCTTTGCTGATAACATTAACAAGGAGCTAGATTTCCAAAGGAGCTCAGCACACAACAGCTCCCCTATTTTTCAATGAGATAGTAAAACTGGGAGGCATAGTTTACCAAATGAGCAATAACCCATAATAAGAGTAAGAAACTGACTTTGCACCTTAAAATGCTTCACTTGTTCTCACTGTACTTTTGAGAAATAAGAGCCAGATTTTCAGAAGTTGCACCCAGCAATTCCCTTGGAGAACAACGAAGCTGTAGGGCACTGAATCCTTTTGAAAATCTGCCTCTTTATGAGAGTGCTGAGCATTTCTGAAAATCTGGCCCAATGGTGCTGCTTTTTATTACCTGCATACCTGCCCACTGGGAAGTGGATTGAAACCAGAATCTTCATCTACTTTAGAACCGAGCATTCTAAGCTCAGTTAAAAAGCAAATAAGACCAAAGCTTTCACTTCATTCTCATTGATAGTAACACATATAGTGATACCTGTGACATTCCTGATGCCAAATGAAATGTTCTTTTAATCAAATGCCTTGTATGCAGAATCCATTTAGACAACTTATATTTAAGTTACAGAATGAGTGAATAATACAAAAAAGTCCAAGAATATTCAACTTTATTTTCAAATCACTTCACTTTGTTCATGTTCATTCCCCTTTAATATTCATTCTTTGTTCAAAAGATTGAGCTTCCCTTCCCAATTCACAGAAATTGCATTTCAAAGTCACGTGTGTAAATATTAATGGAAACCAACTTGTTAATTTGTAAATGCAAGTATCCACCACAGTGGAGAAGTTCTCACATACTCAGCCAGCCAGGAACTGGGAGCGGAAACAATTCTATGATTATTCTGTCCAATCACAACTAAGCAACACAGCTCAAGTTTCAAATATTCACCATCAATGCATAAAGTTTAAAAAAAAGACACCAATCAGATAAATGCCAATAAATACATTTGGGGAAATCACCATCTGCTCGTGGATATTCCATGAGCACAAAAGAGGCACAATTAGTTGAATTAATTACTCACTGCAAATTATGCTCTCAGCTTTAAGTGATAGTAGTCAATGTTTCTGTTCTGGGTCAATTTTAGCTCATTCATTATTGAAGTCAATGGGATTTTGTCTTCGTAACAGCTGAATGAGGACGGAAGGATTTAGCCTAAGTGTACCTTTGCATTGATACAAAAAGGGCTGGCTTGAGAGTGCATATTCCATTTGAAACAAATTCCCTTCACTCTTCAGGGACACATTACCATATAAGGAGCTGGGGTTTCTTCTTTTTTTTCCGTCATTCCTATTTTGTTTTTCGTACTTACCGTAGTTTAAATGTATTTCTTTAATTTAGTCATTATGTTTTTGCTTTGGCAATTTGTACGTAAATTACTAGTTTCCTTCCATCTTTCTTCATAGGAGCCAGAGCCAGGAATGCTTCAGGTTAAGTTCAGCAGGAGAATATCACTTCAGGCCCCTCAACGTGCCCCAGAAAGGTCCCCCTCCACCACCTAATGCACTGTGGCAGGGAATGTATTACTCCTCATTTGAGATAGGGGGATGAGTAGATACTGGAGCACTTATGGATTGTCAGTACATTGAAGTAAGAGGTTTTGCTGTGTAACCTTTAACTAATGGCTCTCTTCACTTTTCTCATTTTCAGATCTCAGGAGTTTGGGAAGTGCTGAAGAAGTAGTGAATGAACTGACATGGCTACCCCCAATACATTAAGTTTATTATAAAATAAAATAAAATAAAATTAATGGAGATATCCCATCTCCTAGAACTGGAAGGGACCTTGAAAGGTCATCGAGTCCAGCCCCCTGCCTTCACTAGCAGGACCAAGTACTGATTTTGCCCCAGATCTCTAAGTGGCCCCCTCAAGGATTGAACTCACAACCCTGGGTTTAGCAGGCCAATGCTCAAACCACTGAGCTAGCCCTCCCCCCATTGGGAGAGAGGACTGGCCTCTGTGCACACGCACATGTGTGTGTGTATATACCATTGGTTTTGCTCTTTGTGTTGAGCAGGTAAATCCCCATGGGACACAAAATATGTCTATATATTTTGGAAATGTTATTGAAGTTGTATTTTTCATCCTCTCGGCACTGCAGGTAACCAGCATGCAAGTGGCTGGACAGGTGACAAACATGGGGGGGCGGGTGAACTGCCTGTTGTGGGAGGCTAGCCCCCGGCCCCTCCCCTTCTGCCGGAGGCCCCAACCCTCCCTCCCCTCCCCCGCCAGAGCCCAGAGGCCCCCCAATGCGGCTGCTAGCCCCCCAGCCGTGGGCCATCCCAGTGCCCCCAGTCCCAGGGGGGGCGGCATGGCCCCCCCTCACCTCGAGTACTGGCTGCAAACTGGAGCATGCACCAGCTCCAGCCACCTGAGTCCTGGCCACAGGCCGGCCCGCCCCAGCAGAAGAGCAGGAACTGGAAGCAGGCAGAAGGGAGCTTGGGGGCAGAGCATAGGCAGGGCCACACCAGGCTGTTTGCAGAGGCTCAGCCTCCCCTAGCCTGTGATACCCACCGCCCATGGTGACAAAGGCAATGTCCTGATCTCCCAACACTGTCACAGAATAATGAACAATAGCATTGTGAGATTGCACAGGGAAGGCAGAAGCAAAGCTTGCATACTGGCAATGTGCAAAGTGACACCATGGCCAGGAACAAAGCATAGCCATGATCAGAGCAAGTGCAATCAGAATGGTGCATGAACGTGTTGTGTGGATATGAGTGGCTTGATTCTCCACTATCTTCTATCTTGCATAGTCATTCCTATGTGTGCAAAATGTATGTAAAACACATGGGGCGGGGGGGTTGAAATCCTGGCAAAACTTTCATTGACTTTGGTGGACCCAGGATTGAATCCTGAGTGATTTGGTACTGTTTAGCACTGGTAGATATATAAATGATTAGGCAACATGGAAGGCTGAGTAGACTCAGCCCTGGGGTATGTTACAGGTGTGCTAGGGCAATGGTTCCCAAACTTATTCTGCCGCTTGTGCAGGGAAAGCCCCTGGCAGGCCGGGCCGGTTTATTTACCTGCCGCGTCCGCAGGTTCAGCCGATCGTGGCTCCCAGTGGCCGTGGTTCACTGCTCCAGGCCAATGGGAGCTGCTGGAAGCAGCGCGGACCGAGGGATGTGCTGGCTGCCACTTCCCGCCGCCCCCATTGGCCTGGAACGGCGAACTGCAGCCAGTGGGAGCCGCGATCGGCCAAACCTGTAGACGCGGCAGGTAAACAAACCGGCCCGGCCTGGCCCGCCAGGGGCTTTCCCAGCACAAGCGGCGGAACAAGTTTGGGAACCACTGCACTAGGGTGTTTGACACTCTAAACTGCACTCATGTAAACAAATGAAGGCCTTTTAATTCAATCAGTCTGAAAACTGGATAACAAGAACCCTACAGATTTTCTCACATTAGATTAGACTTCTATTTAAAAGAAGAAATCTGTGACCACTTTCCTCTCCATTAGCAGCATTCTGAACAGGTTTGTTTACTTATAAACACACTCACAACCACAGTCACTTGTACAAGATCATGTACTGATTAAATGAAAAGCCACACAAGCCTCTTCACATTGCAGGAAACCTTGTCATAGCTTTGCCTTGCCTACACATTAATGAAAAAATCCTATGTTTTGTAAATAAGCTCTCCAAAGTCTGGTGGAAAAGTGCTTTCTTCCTCATTTCATCAATAAGGTACTATGTGACTTAAAAAAAATTCCCCTGCTCTAGGAAAACGTCTGTTTCCTTTTAATGTCCAGATTTAGCAAGTTTTTCAAAGCCCTTCTTATTAAGAAAAGTTGTGTCTGGGAACATGGATAAGTAGCTACAGCTATTCCAGAACATTATAAATATTCAGGTAAAGATATTTCAGAATTATCCTCTAAGGTGGGCTTTATTGTCTCCTAGGGCCCACCTACAGCTAGGTAAGGGCCTCCCAAAGTGAAATGGATGGCCCCAAATGATCATAGGTGTTTTTTTAAAAATAAACACAAAATTAGTTTCACACCTACTTAGACAGTTTAGAATTTTAATGTGCAAAGTCTGCCAGCTCTTTGCAGTGAAATAAGGCCGTACATTCAAACTCCTTAAAGCCAATCAGAAAGCAGGGCAGAGTACTACCCATTTTGGAATAGGAAGCACTGCTCAGTTCTAGACTTTATTATTAATGAATAAGGTATTACTTGCTATCATTTAGCATTCATATGAACATTGAAACAGGGATTGAGTTAAACTAAAAAACTCCAAGAAATTCAGAGGTAAGAAGAGTCTGCTTCATTTTACTGTGCCGAGAGGCTGCAGCACGTATGGGACCAGATCCTTTGGTCTGGGTGATCTGGGCTTCCCTGTAGGGAGGGATGCCCAAAGGTAGGTTTACTGTACACCACCTTTGCAGTTCCCCAATACAGAGGCTAGTTTTACCCCCCAGTGCAACTTAGTGTAAACCATGCTTTACTTAACCACCATTTTCCAGGAAGAGGATACATGGCTGCAGCTGACTCTGGGCCAGCTGAGGATCCCCACTATGCTACCTGGGAAAAACTTTAGGAGGCCAATTAAGCTGATGACATGGTTTCTTTGCATCACCAGAGAAGTATAAAGGGGCCATAGGACAGCTGAAGATCTGGCCCATAGTAATAAACCCATGCCGTCTTATCACATTCTTTGCAGTCACAATTAACAAATGTCATAAGTCTAACTTTTTAGCAAGAGCTACATCTGAATGTCTTGGGTTTTGTAGATCTAAGTCATCTAGATTTGTACAGTGTTTTAACAGACTAAAACAATTATTTTATTGGCTTGTGACCTGGTCCTTAATACTCAAGGAATTAACTCCAGCTTTGGTCTCCTCTCCCCTTGCATTAGTAATCAAGGTATATAATAGGGGTGGCCAAACTGTGGCTCTTTTACCATTAAAGTGCAGTTCCTGGAGCCCCCCACCACCCTCCCACCATTCTCCACCTACCCCAGACTGAGGCGGGGGGGGGGGGACTCGAGACCTCTGCCTTGCAGCAGGTTGTTGGGGTAGAGGCTTCTGCCCAGCGGGCAAGGGGGGTTTCTGAGCTTCAGCTGGGAAGCTCTCGAACTTCTGAAGATTGTTGTATACATCTCGGAGGGCCAGTAAGTTTGGCCACCCCGAGTATATAGTTTTGAAGGGCTATATGTGGAGATGGAAGGTGGAGAATGCCTGAGAGGAGGCAGGGCTCTGCACCCAGGTGTTGAGGTGAAGGGACACCTTCCATGGTCAGAGGCATAGGCGCCAACTTCTGATGGCACTGGTGGGTGCTCAACACCCCCCCCCGCTCAGCCCCACCCCAACTCCACCTCTGCCCTGCCCCCATTCCAACCCCTTCCCCAAAATCTCTGCCCCTATTCCAACCTCTTCCCCAAATCCCCGCCCCAGCCCTGCCTCTTCCCCACCTCCTCCCCTGAGCACGCCATGTTCCCGCTTCTCCCGCCTCCCTCCCAGAGCTTGTTATGCCACAAAACAGCTGTTTTGCAGTGGCATGCACTGGGAGGAGAAGTGGGGACGTGGTGCGCTCAGGGGAGGAGGTGGAGGCAAGGTGAGCTGGGGCGGCAGGGCAGGGAGCTTGGCTGCTGGTGCTTGCAGAGCACACACCAATTTTTCCCCATGGGTGCTCCAGCCCTGGAGCATCCACGGAGTCGGCGCCAATGGTCAGAGGGTTTTTCTTATAGTGACTTTTTATTAATAATGAATATTATTTGTAGCACAGTAGCACTGCTGTAGACCCCAGTCAGGGATCAGGGTCCCATTGTGCCAGGCATTGTTTTGATTTATATGGATAAAGATTTGTTCCCCCTGAAAAAGCTTTACTGATTCTACTGCTTTATTTCTGTTGAGTCACTCCTTCAGCTTACACTGACCTGTAAACCCCAAAGTGTCTGAGTTTATGATAGCAAAGTTTTCCCTAATTCTTTCATTGTCCTGCATGTATTCATTTTATATTTCTAAGATTCATTCGTGTGATGCTATAGCCTTTGCCTTGCTGTGCCACTCACTATAATGCTCTACGTCTAATCTCCTTGCAATTAAGATCCTTGGTATAAAAAGGTTCCTCTGAGCATAGAGTTTGAAACATTTAAAGGTCCATTGAATACTCATTTAAATTATCAAGATTTTTTTTTTAATAGTTTATTCCGGAAGTTTTAGCAGCTTTACCAACCCTTGCCATGTAAATATCAGAGACAAAACAATAATCATTACACAGTGTGCTTTTGTTTAAAGAAACATACAGTAATATATTTTGGCATGCAGTCATGGAAGTACTTTTGCGGCTGTTGTTGACAAGGCTATAATGGAATAATTGACATTTAATAAGAGGCCAGTTCATGCTAGCAAATTCAAAGTACAGTAGGGTCATTTACATTATTTCTTTGCGTATAGCAGTTACTTGATCCTCTGAAAATCAACCAAAAGTTTAGACAAGCTTGCTTATTTTTTAATTTAGATTTGAAAAAGGATATTCAAATTTGTGAACAGTGCCCATGTCGTATTGGCTTACACAGTATAATACAACACAGAGTGACACAGCACATTGTAATGTGATGAAACTTGTTCCCCTCACCCCCATACAGCAGATCCAGCAGAAATGTGGTAGATAGCAATGGAGCGAATACAAAAAATCTTGACAAATTATTTCCAGTTCCTCCACTGCATCTTTAAATCAACTGAATTTAAAACCAACCAACCACAACAACCTTGATAACATCCAAATGTAACTTCAAAGCTTCCTTCAGACTGCACTTGAGATTCAAGATGCCTAGAATTGTAGAGACAGATTTCATTTGGAGTTGTCATGTTTGAGCTCCAAAGAAAGTAAGCCCAGACTGGCATAAAGAGAAAGTGAACACATATGAGAGTGAGTCTGTAGCCTGGTGGTTTGTGCACTCTCCTAGGATGTGGGAAACCCTGATTCCAGTCCTCTTGCTTCAATCTGTAGTGTTGGGCCCAGTCTAGAATGTGCATACTATATTAGTTGTGGAGTTCTAGCATAGCTAGTCATTTTGTTTTAGAATAGTACCCCCAGTGGTACACAGGAATAGGAAGGGAGGTTATTTATTTATTTATTTTTGTCTTTGATAAGGACAGGTACGTACCTTTAAAGCACTGGATCACATGATATTAAGCGTCAATTTTGAAAGGGAAGGTGAAGTTAAGTGACAACTCTTAAGCCAGCATGAGTTATAAAAGAGCTGTGGAACAAATCCTTTGAAGGCCTTTGGGATCTGTGGAAAGTTAGGGTGTAGTGAGGTAAGCTGAAAGTTTGAACTGTTTTGTTTTTCTGTTTGTTAAAATGGTGGGAGCGGGGTATTTATTTCCTATGATGATGCTAAATGGCTAAAAGGGAAATCTGGCTACATGAATGCAGCTGCCTGAGTTAAACATAGAATTTCAGTCTCTGGAGAATTTCTTAAATGCTGACACATGAGGAGCCCTTCACAATCCAACTGATCTAGCAACAGGAAACAAATGCATAAGGATGCAGAAAGATTATAGTGTGTCTGATTCCACAATAGTTACTTGCCTTCTACACTTTGGGCCTTATTTTCAGTTAAACCCCTTGACATTACTCCAGCAAGGTAACTACAGGGCCCAGAAAGTTGTTATAAATATAATTTGCACACTTTCACACTGCCAAAGTGATGTAAGGCATAGGCTGTGGTGCTGGGGAGACATCCAGGCTATGGCCCAACCATGTTTAAGCAAGTGCATGGAAAATAGGGTTGCCACCTGGGTGGTTTTTGACCAGCCTGGCCAGTTTTTCTACTCTCTTGACAATTGCCAGTCAAGAGACATAATTTTCCAGGCTTTTTGCTGCATGCATGTGTGGCTGCATGCACAGTGATCCTGTAACTAGCGGCCACTCACATCATGGCTAGGAGTGCACTGCAGCCAGCAGCTGGGTCCTGCTCTTCGTGCTGCATGCTGGGATCTCATCTGCCAGCTGCCAAAACTGCTGGAGCTCCTTTTGGTGTCAGGGACTGGCTGGGAAGCAGGACAAACCCATCACGCAAGGATGAGGCTCGCTAGCTGGGAGAGATAAATGGAAGGAGCAGGGCAGGGGAGGCAGGGGCTTCTGGGAAGGGACAGTAAGGCAGATTCCTTGAGGACTGAGGCTTCCCATATAAGGGAAGAGTAATGAGACTGGGACTTTTCAGCTTGAAAAAGAGACAACTAAGGGCGGATATAATAGAGGTCTATAAAATCATGACTGGTTTGGAGAAAGTAAATAAGGAAATGTTATTTACTCTTTCTCATAACACAAGAACTAGGGGTCACCAAATGAAATCAATAGGCAGCAGGTTTAAAACAAGCAAAAGGAAGTATTTCTTCACACAACGCACAGTGGAACTCCTTGCCAGATGATGTTGTAAAGGCCAACATTATAACAGGGTTCAAAAAAGAACTAGATAAATTCATGGAGGATAGGTCTGTCTGTGGCTATTAGCCAGGATGGACAGGGATGGTGTCCCTAGTCTCTCTTTGCCACAAACTGGGAATGGGCAAGAGGGGATGGATCACTTGATGATTACCTGTTCTGTTCATTCCCTGTGGGGCATCTGGCATTGGCCACTGTCAGAAAACAGGATACTTTGCTTGCTGGACCTTTGGTCTGACCCAGTGTGGCCGTTCTTATGTTCTGGGAGGAGGTAGATGTAGTGGATCATGGACCGGAGTGTCAGATTCTGGTAGAAGCAGTGGTGCCTGAGAGGGGAAGAGGAGGGTCAGCTAGGAGGCGGGGTGGAGGGCCTAAATAGGGCTCCCCAGACCCTGATGTAAGAGGCCTTAGTATAAATGGGATTTGGGCTCTTTATCTTTGGAGGTCAACCTGACAGTTTCACAGTTCCTACTGCACTGGGTGCTCGGGGCCTCTCTCTGTGGCACTAACGTAATATATGCCACATACATCCAAGAAGTGAAAAAGTGTTATGGTTGCAAAGCTGAGCCCTCAAAAGTTTGGGTTTTTTTTAAAAAAAGTTAAGATGAAGGTTGTCTATGAAATGTATAAAGATTTCACTTGAGTAGTCCTAGGCAATTACATTTAAATAGCCCTGATCTTGAAGGAATAATTAGCATGAGATACAAGCTTTTTTTTTTTTTAAACTAAATATTTGTTCCAGACCCTGTGCCTGTCATCAGATTCAATACAGTTCTGTGAAGGGACAGGGGTCTGCCCATGCAGAATCAGATGCAATGTTGGGGACTTGGAGTCTGAACTGTCAGTTTATAACATACAAAGGGAATTATTGTTAACTTGCCTATGCTGACAAGCAATACAAAAACCGTACACATTGTATTTGTGCTTTTTACCTTGCTGTAACTCATTAAGGGGAGTTGCAATTTCTTCGAAAGAAATTGCAAAACCTTGAAATAGCAGTGCTGTTCCTAACGAAGCATACAGAAAGCAGTTAATCATTAATTTGTCATGGTTCATAGTTGCTGTCTGGTTTGCTGTAGATAGTGTGATATAGTGCCTTCCAGTAGACTTAATGCTGTCATTAAGAGTCACAAGCTGGATCTTTATCTAAACTATTATCACAGTCCAGACGTAGCATTACAGCCTCTTTCTTTATAAGCCCAAGTTATGGAGTTCAGAAAGGCTTAAAACTTAATAAATACCATGGTTTTTATGGTAATGGAACAGCTGCAGTGGCAGACTCAGTCACACACACGCCCTGACTGAGACGGCCTCAATGCTGTAAACAGGTGCACCTAAAGACTGAAGCTGTTTTTTTTTTTTTTTTTTAAATTCAGGACACTAATTTCATTGTCAACGTCTAGCTTTACAATTAAGTATGTGTTAGGATAACGTAAAGGAATTCAGACACATCTGGTGAGCTGACATTCCACACTCATTTTTTGTTAGGCTGAATTTTTGAACTGAAATTGCAGTTATCATTGTGGAGTTCATATAGCAGACGACTTGTGGAAAAAATACCTTTGTTATTTCTGGTAATAATATGCCATAGGATCTGGGGAGACTGCCATCAGAATAATAATAAATTACTGAAGAATGGTGTGAACTGGGGTGCATAGCACTAAAATAAGTAAGAAACCTGTATTTTTAAATCTCAAACATAGCCCGGGGTCAGATTTGCTTTGGAGGGACTAGAGTTTAACTACATTACAGTGCATGTGTGGTTGGGAAGGTACATTTGAAAACTTTGGCCTCAGTGTCTTGTCCAATATTATACAGCAAGTCAGTATAAGAACCAGTATTAGAAGGAAGTTCTCTCGATCCTTGGGACTATGCCTAATCCACTAATACATAGTAGATGCACTTTCCTCCCCCGCCCACAGCCACTATCCATTTGCCTACCTATCTCTTGGAACTTATATTTAAGTTAAATATCAACAGTAACTAACTGCATTGCATATTCCTATCAGTTTCCCTCCTTGTGAAGCTGATGCAATGGATTTAGTTTATGTTCAATGAGTCACACAAACGCTTTCATCTCTCCTGTCTCTTTATATCCCCCCAAAGTCATACTAGGTGAATTTAACAATAGGGCCAGTTTTAAATGTGCCTTTCCATTGTCACATAGCCAAGTAGGGACAGGACATATAGCCACAATGCAGATGCTAATAACTACATAGGTTCCGTCTACACTACATGCTACTAGCTGCGGCAGGTAGTGTACGTATAGCTTCACCCCACCATGAAAAGCAGGCTGCACCCACACTGAACTGTGTAGCTACACGTGTCAGCGAAAGGGTCTGGCAGAGGGGAAAGGCTTCAGCAGCTCCACACTGCCGGTGTCTTTCACAGCAGCAAGGCTCTGGCAGGGGAACAGGAAATGGGGAAATGTTTCCTAGCTTCCAGAGTCTTCCCCTGCTGTGGGAAAAAGGCTTTAATAACAAAGACTTGCCCAAGCCTTTCCATGCTGCCTCCCCCCACACACCCGCCAGAGCTCTGCCCACTGCTGGAGCCTTTCCCTGTGGTGAGGAAAGGCTCCAGCAGTAGGGAAGCAGTGGGGCACTACACTGCTAAAAATAACAGTGTGGACAGGGAGGCATTGCTTGGGTGAGTAGAGAGATTGTAGGGTAGGTATTCATCTACCTACCCACACCCTTCAGATGTGTCTTTACTTGCCTAAGCCATGCCTCAGCAGCTATCCAGCTATTCATCCCTCTGGCAGAGGCAGGGGAGAGCTATGTGGGTTCATACTCTACATGCCACCAGAGAAACATGCAGTGTAGCCATATCCATAGAGTGCTGCACCGGCCATAGAGCCCAGACTCTTCCCTATAGAACAGTGGCACTGAGGAGTGTTACATTGCCTCAGTAACCCTGGATGGCGTCAGTCTGGCCACTTTCTGCCCTCAATCCGGTCTGTTCTGGTTTTCACAGCAATCGGATAAGTGTTGCTATGCCGTTTGATGGGAATGGGGCCACTGCTCAGTACAGGGCCAGCTCTAGGTTTTTTGCCGCCCCAAGCAAAAAAATTTTTGGCTGCCCCCCACCCCAACCCTGGGCTCTCCCCCCCAACCTGCACCCTCCTGCTGTCCCAGCCCTGGGTCACTGGTAACTCACTCCCAGGGCGGGTCATTCAGCAGGAATTTTGGATATGCACAGAACACAGACAGGATTGGTTCCATATGGTTACAGAACTGCAGTAAAGTGGAACAATTTTCAGCTTGTGTGATTGGAGGATGTCTGGATGCATATTGTAAGACTGTCCTACATAAATGAGGAAAAGTTGAGGTGCCTTTATTATTCTTTTGTTCCACTCTTTGTTTCTATGGGGAATTTGCCAATGCGATATCACTGTCTTCCTTTTAAACATAAAACTGAAAAAAAAAAAGCAATGGCTGTTGAAAATAGCAATTCTAGTCCTAAAAATCACTGGGAAGCATTTCTTGCTCAATTGTATCCTACTTTTTTTACAGCAAGTTACAGTGGATCAGTATATCTGATTTGGGAGAAATGAAGTAGCAGCTGCCCAAATTGAGCTTGAGCACTCCTGAATTTTGAGGTGTTCAAATCTGGAAGGCAGGTGCTAGAATATCCTTTCTGAATATTAGCTATATCTGGAAAGGAAAAGTCAATTTCTGCTTCCATGGCTCAGAAGTGGAAATCCTCCTACGTGCCTGGTACTGTATCTAAAGCTGCCCAGGTCCTCTAGCAGAGCCTCCCCTCCCTTACTTTTCATTTTAAAGTCTAGTGGGATCCACGTACCTCCCTTGCTAGGGCTTCAGATAGAGAGGTGCACCGTCCCCTTAGTTCACCCAATTCCTTCTTTGGGGGCTGCAAGGTGAGGTCACACCAGAATCCCTAATCCAGTCTGGGGAAGTCTTCTGAAGGGGATATCTGGGGCAAAGCCTTCTACTCCTTGGGCTGGGCACACTTGTCCCCCACTCACAGTGCCACCCCGCTCTAGCAGCCAGCTCTCCATTCACAGCAAGCTGCAGCATGGTTCAGCTACCTCACTCCCTCCCAATCCCTTTCCTGTTGATAGCTGCCAAGGGATTGCTGGGAAATGTAGTTCTTTCCCTGCTCCAGGGCTGGCTCTATAGGCAGGGAGCTAGGCAAGGAACTACAGCTCCCAGGGTCCCATGGGTTCTCTGCTTCTGCAGCGTTGCGAAAGGGGAGGAAGTGAGTTTAAAAAAAAAGGATGTCCGGAATGCCGCCCTCTGCAAATGTGCTGCCCCAAGCACCTGCTTGTTTTGCTGGTGCCTAGAACTGGTTCTGGCTCAGTATGGATTATTAACATCAGAAAAGGTGCAGTGTATGAGGGCATCTCTCACAAAATTAGATCTGTTCAAATTCACAAGCATTTTATGCTTCTTCACACTTTGGAATAAAATAAAATAAGAAAAAGTATTTAGAATATGTCCTGTACTTGCTGTTGCAACTCTGTCCATGCTAGTGCATTGTATTATACTGCCCACTCGCATCTCCTTAGCCTTCATACTGTGTGTTATCACACACTTGGAAAGGAACACAGAGGTTCCATTTATTAGTTGTGTTACTGAACACTACTCTTGCTTCATATTTTTTTCCATTTAACCTTTCACAACATTAAACTTCTAATTAAACTTTTCAGCTTAACCTCTCTTTCTTGACATCATCATAGATCTATACATATTAAGACAAAGTTCATTTTCTTCAGTGAGACTTTTTATTACTTAACAAGTATCAGAGGGGTAGCCGTGTTAGTCTGAATCTGTAAAAAGCAACAAAGGGTTGCTATTACTTAACAGTAGCTCCTAGGTACCCTGTCAAAGATCATGACTGCATTGTGCAAACAGGTAAAAGACAACAAAGGAACCATATAATGCACTGAACTTTTAAATGTACTTAGTGCTTTTGAAGAAACTGAGGGCCAGATTCTCAGCTGGTGTAAATGTGTATAACTTCACAGGTGTAAACAGAGCTACACCCATTTGCATCAGCTGAGAATCTGCCCTGAGCCTTTCACTCCTCTCTTTCCTTCAGAATTAATTGTAACAATGGGATAATCCCAATGAGGTGAAGCATGAGTCTCCAGTTATCTGTCTTCCTTCATATCTATCAGTAATTAAGGGCCTTCCTTGCCCTTATGGAAAAGTCCTATAGTATGTAATAGGGATGAAACCAATAGCGTTGCACAATAGGGATCTATAGAATTTAACAAATAATGAGCTTCTTTCTATAAATCTGTAAACCAACCAATAGTATTTAATACAGAATTGCATCCCTGCTTTAGAATTCTATAGGTTGATATACAAATTCTAGAGAAGGGTTAATATTCTCTCAGCTTCTGTAGGACTTTCCTGTAAGGGCTGGATTCCTTTGTAGCAAATAGAGTTCAAAAGAATCATGTTGTTTTGGGCTTTGTGAATATTTGAACAAGTAAATGAGCCCTCACTTTCCAAAGAGGACTTTGTCACCCTTCCCGTCCCTTATAATGGATTTCTTGGCTTTAACATTGGTAATTGTGACCTGACTGCTTACAGAGATGTCACACTCCATCTTGCACTGCTTGATTTCTGGAAAAGTCATCTTTACTTGCCTCTGAAAAGATTAAATACTCTAGACATTTTCCCATAGCAGGATAAGGCATGGCCCTGTAATATCTCAAAACTGATTTAGAGATTGTTTTAATAGAATTTCATTTACGATCTTCAATGTACGTTGTTTTGCATAAAGCACACAGCCATTACATTGGACTGTGGCCAATAGGGTGTGATCTTCCATGTGTTTAAATCCCTAAAGTTCCACATATTTCAAAAACTAGACCATTGAACAGTGGTCTACTGTCAGTTTTGATAAAAGTTGCAATACCACATGTGCACAATATATGATTCCAAACAGGAAGCACAGCATCCGATGGAGCAGATGAAAAAATGCCAACAACGGATATCTGGAATATGCATCCATCACAATGAAAAAATATTTTGCCATTATGCAATGGTTCATAAAAATCTACTGCACTTGTCTCCTTTCAGACTGATGCTCTGTAATTCAGATCTTTGAATTGGTTTAAGAGTTATTTTCCCTAAAAATCAATGAAAAAAATTGACAGTGATTAACTTGTTCTTCTGCCAGTATATTAGTGAATGAAAACCATATTTCCCTCTTAACACTTGTTTGATTTTCATGAGAGATTCCTGAACTTAAAAAGGGTTGGAATTTAGGTTCACTTCAGACAAGTATCCAGAACACTCATGCTTATCTTATTTTTAAGGTTCCTGTCCCTAACCATACAACCCTCTCTCCCCACATACAGCTCCCCTCCTCAACAAACCCAGGTGCTCCTTCAACCTAGGCTGACATCTGGAATGGGCAAGGCCCAATATCCTTCTACTCTTCTTTCATCCAAACTGCATTTCCCTAGCTTGCTTATGAGGATGTCATGTGGGACTGTGTCAAAAGCCCTACTAAAAATCAAGTGATATCACATCTACTGCTTCCCCTTACCACTAGGTCAGTAAACCTGTCCAAGAAAGGGTACGTCTATACTTACCTCCAGGTTCGGCGGTAAGCAATTGATCTTCTGGGATCAATTTATCGCATCTTGTCTAGACGTGATAAATCGATCCCAGAAGTGCTTGCCGTCAACGCCGGTACTCCTGCTCCGCGAGAGGAGTACACGGAGTCAACGGGGGAGCCTGCCTGCCGCGTGTGGACCCGCGGTAAGTACCTTGTAGTTCGAACTAAGGTACTTCGACTTTAGCTATGTTATTCACGTAGCTGAAGTTGCGTATCTTAGTTCGAACTGGGGGGTTAGTGTGGACCAGCCCAAAGAAATAAGGTTGGTTTGGCATTGTTTGTTCTTGACAATTCCAAGTTTATTCTCTCTCTCTCTCTTTCTTTCTCCTTTCCTCCCTGCATTCCAGTTACTGTCTCCCTTACTTCCACCTGTATTCCACTTCCTGTTCAAGCTTCCCTCATCTAGTATTCTCTTTCTCCATCCATAAGGCCATTAAATTCTTTACAAATTAATTGAACTAATGGCCACAGCACTCATGTAAGATAGGTAAAAAAGTCCCAAAAAATAAGAGGGGAAAGGAAAGAGGTGCCCAGCTTCAGGATTTGTAGCCTAGAAAAGCCAGTTCTGGTGGCTCTCTGAAGACTGTGTTCATCCACTCCTGGGCTGGCCAGAAAGCATAGCTTTGTAGTGCTAATGGAGCCCTGTGTCCTGAGAAGAAGTGGTTAGGGCCAGAACTGTGGCCAAGCTCAGTTCCTTCGTTTATGCTATCTACTCAAGTGCACTGATGTTCCTCCACTTTACTCTTCTTTTAGCCCAATATTCCATTTCCATTGGGATGGACCAGTTGCTGACTTTGTCTGTCATTTCTGTTGATCATTGTAATTCATTCATTTTGCCACTGTGTTTCTTTATAAACTTTTCCTGGAACTTTTATATGGAAGCCGACTAGTTATATAGACACAGATGGCACCACCATCATAAGAACATGTTCATTACATAACTATATTTCCCACCAGTAACACCAATTTGACTGTTCAGTGACATGGACAATACAGTTCTGATAGTGCCACCTTAAGTAGAGCATTACTAACTTTTCTGTTGATGAAGCCAGCATAAACCAGATCTAAATTAGAACCAATAGCCACACTAGTGAAATTGCCAGAACTCTCCTCCCATGCTAATGAGGAGGGCGAGTGCACATGACCCATCTCCCTTAAAGATCAAGGCATGAGTTACAACTGCTGGAGTTGCTGAAATGGCAGCATCATGGAGTGACTAAGAAAAAATATGAGGAAGAAAAAAGCAAAATCCTCACCAAAAAAAGATTATATTGCAGATTAATTTTAGAAAGTCATTTTAAAAATACCCTCCAGCTTTTGTGGGAAGACTGTCTAGCTGCAAGATGAAAAGAAAAATAAGAAAGTTGAAAGTAATTAACAAGAACTACCAAAACTTATGCAAAAGTTCCCGTCAATCCATGATCTGTTTTTTCACCCTAATTTATGAAGTCAAGTAGACATTGCTCAGAGATTAAGCTCTAAATGAATACACCAGAAACAGGGAGCATTTGAAACAAACTGAACAGCTGTCTGTATCATCTAAACTATTAAAAAAAAATTGCATTTCATTAAAGAAACACAACGAATGAAGTAGTTTCTAGGGCTATGACAGGAGGCTATTGGGAGCATTTCTTTTGCAGTCTGTTGGATTCCCCAGAGCTTTCAATACACCTGCTCCAAGAAGTTTCTGGGACTGATGGGTTAAAGGTGGATTCCCTTTTGAAAAGCAAGCAACAGGGTCAATGATGGGCTGAGGGTGAGGCCCAAAGTTAATATATGCAAATGGCCAAGAGGAGGGGGCAGATTTTTGTTTTTAAATATAAGAAATTTCAGCCAAATATTACAGACATGTGACCTGCCAGCTCTGGTCTTGCAAATTTTCTGTACTCTCTGCTCATCATGTAATTTCATTTTTGTGACTAATCTCTGTTTTATTTTTATAGAGGAGGAATGGTAACCAACTCAAAAAGATTTCCCCTCTAACATTCAGATACATGGAGTCTGTATGTTCTGATTCCCATAGTGCATTAAGTCACATGGGTCATGTCATAATGATGCTTAGGCTAGTGAAAACACCTGTTCACTGTGACCTAAAATAATGCCATAGAGCATTTAGCTTTGCTACATAATATGGATGCATTATGATATGATTTTAATTAAAATGCAGCCTCACGTACTTAATGTAGCAGGTCAAAATGTGTGTTTCATCTATGCTCTAGGTATAGCTTTCTATCTTCTTCTGAGGGCAATTCACAGTATTGGTTTCAATATATACAGCCCTATAAAATTAGAAACAAGGCTATTTGAGAGATCACCATTCTCTTTGTGCTCCATCACAGCACCTGAGATCAGGGGAGTTACTTTTACTGACAATCCCTGGACTTTCATGACTGGGGACTAGAAGATGATCTTTCTTAATTGAGGGATACTAACTGGTGACCATTTTCCTGTTGTAGCATGACTAGGGTGACCAGATAGCAACTGTGAAAAAATGGGATGGGGTGGAGGGGTAATAGGCACCTATATAAGAAAAGGGCCCAAAAAACGGGACTGTCCCTTTAAAAATGGGACATCTGGTCACCCTAAGTTTGACTAGCCCCTAATTTCTCTGTTGCTCAGTTTTCCCATCTGGAAAATAGGCATCAAATACTTTCTTAAGTGATTTCAGACTCTCCCTCAAGTGGAAATTGTTGTCAAAGTGGTCTAGTGATGGAAGAAAAAATTATAATGAATTTACAGTAAAAATGCCAAAAGTCATCAGGCGAAGGGGAAGGGACACATCATTTTAATTAAAATAACTTGTTTTGTTTTTTTTCAATAAAAACTCTTTCAACTAATTTAATACCATTTCATTAAGAGTTTAAAATAGCTACAGTGCTAACACACTGCCTGCTGCCAGATGTGCCCCACAGCTGCACTAGTGAAGGAAGGAGGACAGCACAATTATTTATGGGTTTTTGCTCTCTTAGCCTTCCAAACAATCCTAGTTTTATCTGGCCGACCTCAAGGATCTCTATAAAACTGGTTCATCTCTTGCCATCACATCCACCTAACTACTGCACACAAAAATCCCTGAGATGTGGGTTGAAATCTGAGATGCCCTCACAGTGACGGATCAGGGTTTAGGCCCTGATCCTGTAAGCTCCTCCAGGTGGGCAGGCCACAGCAGCTGTAGATCCAGCAATTGCTGCCCCAGTTTCAAACTTTAGTTGAGTTCTTAACTCCACAGAGAACAAGATCAGAACCTCAGCCGTACGTTCCCAATGACATTAAAGAGGAAACTTCATCTATCATGGATGAGAGTAGGATTAGGACACGAGTTTGGTCTTTCTCCCTTTGCCTCACTTGCTTCATCTCTCCATCATCTGCCCTCATAAATTTACTCCCGAAGGAATGCAGATCTGGATAGGTAATTAAAAGGTGTTTCTTAAAGTAACTTACTATGCTCTACAGTATATTAGATCAGCTGATCAGTAGACTTAACTGCTAACTGACAGACTGAACCTATAAAATAGATCTTTTCTCTCCTAAGAACTTGTTCCAAGACTGCAGGACCCAGAGTAGAAAAGAACATCTGCAACAGTTAGTGGAAACCCTAAGAATTCTTGTGAATAAACAGATTGGAAACTAAGTTGGAAATTTTAAAAAATGAAATCCAGTTGAGCTACCCAGTTTCCCTGGGAGAATTCAAGTCTAGCCAACTCAAGTATAACTACATGTGGTAGTGATCAATGTATGCTGTTTCCAGTTTACCATCAAAAACAATCATAGCTAAATTACTGTCAATGAAGTTTAGCTTTTAATGAAGAAATGTTACAATTTTCAATGTGAGTTTGACTACATCTTCTTTACAATTAAAACATTGGAAAAAGAGGGAACAAACCTTTTTTTAAAAGAACTTTCTATACATATTTTGTCTACCTTTGCTAAATGTAACCAGAATCCTAGATAAACATTAATAAATTAAAGGTACCCTTCAAGTTTTGTGTGAGCCAAGTATTGCACCAGTTGCTTTTATACAGGTTAGTGGAGGAAACCAATAGCGAATCAGATTCAATTAAAAAAATATTTTCAAAAGCTGAGGTCTCTTATTCTATTGATTTTCACTTCTACCCGCACTGTTTTCTTGAATGTGCCTTCTTCATTTTAGTGGTATAATTGCTCTCTCAGCTTTTAAGTTAGCATAACCCTCTGGAGACTGTCTTCAGTTTTCTCTGATGGTTCCCACTGAATGACAAAACAAACATATTGGGTTATATGGCTTGTAAGTTAACAGTTACAAGTTTGCAGCTTCGTGGGAAATACTTCGCTCATATAAAAAGGCCAATATTATTTGGCTTGATTTAGCATAGCTTTGGTACGTAGTATAAATCAGTTACAGCTGACTTACCCCTGCACATACTCCATGGGGGAGGAACACATGCATGTTATCAATTCATTATTTGTGCTGCAGTTAGTTACCACTCATGTGCTGGACAGCGACATCACTGTCTACCCTTGATCTGGGGGTATAACGTTAATGCCAATAGATATCAAGCTGTTGGGAAGAACGCAAAAGCTAGACTGTGGTTGGATTACATTTGATTGCCTAAACAGAACAGCTTTGAAAGCATGGGAAAAATTGCCTAGTGAGTAAGTTGGATTTTAAAAAACAACAACAACAACAACAACAAAAACAAAGCCTCCCAAGCTTTCAAACTCAAGGGAGAGGGGGGAAAAGCTAGTGAAGAACTTTAATTAAGGTAAATGGAGAAATCTCCCCTCCTCTTTCTGAAAGGAACTTAAATATGCTATTTTAGCTCTCAGCAAATAGTGGGTATTTTTTTTCCAGAATAATAAAAAAAAATGAAATTTTCAGAAGTGTTTTCAATCCACACTTCCCTTCCTTCCCTACTAAGCTCAAGGGAGGGAAAAGCACTTTAAAGCAGAGACTGGCCCAAAATGTTTAGCAAGATCTGGTGTTTTCATAGCTACACAGATGCACCAGGTGTTTATACAGTTCAATTGATCTTTGAAAAAATGTAATGATTGTGTGTTTGTCTGAGTACCCCTTGCTCCTTGCTGGCTGGAATCAGACCTATTCAAGTGACTGTGCTAATGCTGCTCTTTATTGGTTGGTGAGAAAAGAGGATACAAGTCTAAATATTTGAGCTACAGAGAATCTTCCTTCGCTAGCTCAGGTGACGGAGGCCTGCTTTCTTTTGCAGCAGAAAGTTGTGAGGTTTCTTTTTCATTCTACATTTTGTGGGAGTTTCTGCTAGTGGTGATGTCAATGTGTAATCATTTGTGGCTATGGATTATTCAAGTACCAACATCTTGAATATTGCTTCTCCCAAAGTAGCACAGCATAGGAAACTTCTGACAGATGTTACCATGGTAGCTACTTTTGGTTTCAATTATGTAAAGTATTAGGGACTTATTTGAAGGCACCAAGGCATATCAGCTGCATTATGCTGCATTCATCTCTACTCTGAAGTGCCCTTTTGGGGCACAATCCAAACTCCTGCTCCTCCTTTCTACATCACTCTGTCCCTCTGAAGCAGTGGTGGGCAACCTGCAGCCCGCAGACCGCACATGGCCCGTCGGGGTAATCTGCTGGCAGGCTGCGAGACAGTTTGTTTACATTGTTTGTCCGCAGGCACAGCTGCCCGCAGCTCCCATTGGCCGGGAATGGCTAACTGCAGCCACTGGGAGCTATGGGTGGCCGTGCCTGTGGACGGTCAATGTAAACAAACAGTCTTGCAGCCTGCCAGTGGATTACCCTGATGGGCCGTGTACAGCCCACGGGCCACAGGTTGCCCACCCCTGCTCTGAAGCCTTGGCTTCCACAGAGACAACAAAATATGAACCAAGTTAAAATTCAATGCGCTCATGAAGCATTGATCTTGTTCTCAACATTAGTTTATGTTTACAGTACCTTCAGTAGGCTGAAATATTCCATTGCAACCTCATTATAAGATCTAGTTTAAATTTTCATCCTTAATCACTATAAAAATCATTCTTCTCCCTCTCTGTCATTTTCTCAAAAGTCCCTCCTTAGTCCTCTGTTCTTCAAACTGTACATTTTACATTCCCTCAATCTTTCTTTAGATCCCATGACATCTAATGCACTTAGTAGATGGATATAATATATTGATTTATATATAAATCAATTGGAGGTGTCAAGAACTGTGTACAGTATCCCAAGACCTCCCAGAGAGGTACAGAAAAAAAAAGATTGGATTCTTTTAGCTGTTAGTGTCAGTTGGGACTGCAGTTGTGCCCAAATGTCCTTGCATGCTGCCACCCAAGGACAGAAAGGGTAGAACGGGCCCAACCATCCCTCAGTTCCTTCAGGAATACAGAATCCCAGATGAGTAGGACACAGTAGTAGCAGAGAATAAGGGCTGGTCATGGAATCCATGTGGGCAATAGATCTTGAAGAACCTCAGTTACTTAGGATAAGTAACCATTCTTTCTTCTTCAAATGACTGTCCACAGGGATTCAACTTTTGGTGACTAACAAGCAGTGTTCTGTCCTCTTGGAGGTGGGATCTTGGATTCCTGCTTAAGTAATGACTGCAGACAGCCCTACCAAAATGGGCATTTGATCTGGAAACCTCTGCTAAAGAACAGTGTCTTGGAAACGTGTGACCAGAACTCCACACTACTGCCCTACAAATTTCAAGTATAGGGACATTCTTCGAACTGGCAGCAGAGGCTGCCTGAGCACTAGAAGAATATGGCTAGGTGGATTAAACCTGGCTAGCTCATCCCATGTTCTTATGCACATGAAGACCCATTTTGATAATCTGTGTGAGACTATTGCCTGACCTTAACTCTATCAGCAAAGGCCACAAACAGTCTAGGTGTGTCCCTGAATAATTTTGTTCTGTTCAAGTAATGAGACAGTACTCTCACTATATCAAGTGTGTGACGTTTAGCTTCTCCACAGGTTGAGTGAGGTGTGGGGAAGAAAACTGGGAGATTAATAAATTGGTTCATACAGAACTCAAACAACTTAGGCCAGGAACTTGGGGTGAGGCCTGAGAGAAATCCTGTCCTATGAAACACTGCATAGGGGGGACCTATCATGAGGGCCTGAATCTCCCCTATCCTTCAGGCTGATGTAATCGCTATTAAAAAGGCAATCTACATTGATACATGGTATAGGGAACAGTTACTAAGAGCTCAAATGGGGGACCCATCAATCCTGTTAATACTGTATGAAGTCGCAAAAAGGGAGGGGACTCCCAAACTGGGGCGTAAAAATGAGTTAGACCCTTAAGGAACTTGCCACTGTAGGCTGGGAAAGTACAGTGTGGTCCTGGTTAGGAGGGTGATGTACACATACTGCTACTAGATGGACCTTTATGGAACTTATCGAAAGTCAAGATTGTTTCAGAGCCAGTAATAGTCCAATATGGCTGAAACAGGTGATGTCAAGGGAGACAGCTGATGCTGAGATGCCCAAAATAGAAAACTTTTCCACTCAGCTTTATAAGTCAGTCTAAAGTTGAGATTTTCCTGTTTCAGAGCAGAATGTTCTGAACTTCAGCTGAACAGCTTCTTTTGGTGGACATTATCCAGTCAGCATCCAAGTTTTTAGATGTGAGGATGCTTGATTTGTGTGTAGGATCTGGCCATTGTTCTGTGAGACTCTGTCAGGCAGATCAAAGTGATCAGGGGCTGCATTGAGAAGTTCACTGGATCCAAACACCTGAACTCCCTGGTTCATGCCGGGGCTGTCATAATCATCAATGTAGTATCTTGCCTCTGTTTATTCAGGACCCTGAGTATCTTGGGGAACAGAGGGGATGGCATACCTCAGTCCTGGTGTCTAAGGCATGAGAAAGGCATCTGACAGGGAGCCTGCACAAAGCACTCTCTGGAGCAAAACACTTGGCATTTCGTGTTCTTAACTCTAAAGGCATCACCTCCTCCACTACTCCAGGTTGGGATGCCTACCCCCTTTTTGCTATGCAATGAAAAAATATTGGGAATAAAAATCCACAGAACTTTAAGGGCACTTCCTCCATTGCTCCAAATTGTAAAAGGGAGTTCACTTCTTGTTTCAACAATATCTCATGAGAGGGGTCCCTGAAAAAGCAATGGGGAAGGTGGGAAGGGACTGCAATAGGGTAGAATATCCCTTTTTGACATTTCCCAGAACCCACTGATCAGAGGTGATTCAAGTCCAGGCTTCCCAGAAGTAAAAGAGGTTGTTGCCAGAGGGTTAGTGGTAGAAAGGAAGGGTGTCACAAGAGGTTCTGTCAGGCTCTTGACACTGTCCTCAAACCTCCTGCCCGGTGAAAGACAGAGATCATGCAATAGCAGAAGATGTGGAGGGTCACCATTGCGTCTCTCTTGGCGGCTCCAAGATTATCTGAGGCTCATAATAGTACTGGCCAGCTGCCTGAAGGGATGTTGTGGTCTCACTTGCATACTTCTTGTGGCTGAGAAAGAGGACCAAAGAATGCAGAGTTTCCCTGGAGTCCTTTAACAAATGGAGGGCCTCATCCATCTCAGAATATAAAAGTTCATTGCCTTCAAAGGAAAGGACCTCATTTGTAGTTAAGACATCCCTGGAATCTCTGAGAACTGGAGCCAGGAAGATCTTTCCGTCACCACAGATGTGACTGTAGTACCCACCACTATATCGGATGCATCCAGTTCAGCTTGTAGGGAAGTGAGAGCTATCAGTTATCTCTTGGTTTTGTTTGCTTCTAAGATCCACAGCTCCAGGGCAGCCTGTTAGGTGGATAGCACCTGAGCCCAGGACCCCAGGGCTTCCAGGGTCCACAGCTCTGGGGCAGTCAACCAGAAGCAATACCTGAGCCAGGATTCCTTTCTCTTTCACAGAGAATTTTGAAATTTGGAAGTGGGGGCGTTCCAATCCAAACCAGAGTACAACCAAATTTCAAAATATCAAAATCCTCCATGAAAAGGACAGCTCTACAAATAAGAACCTCAGGAAGACACCTTTGTGTCCTCTCATCCTTCTTGAAAATAAGGAAATCAAAAGATGCACAAATATTAGTAAGTAACTAGGCAATAGCTTTATTTTTTCCTGTAGCAGATCAACTATTGTAGGCATATATATTTTTCTCAACACATAAGAGTACATTTATGATCTTTCAGATTATACAGAATGTGTTATAAATGTATTATAAGCCCCAGTCCCACAAAGAGTTAAACACTCGCATAACTCAATGGGACTCATCATGTGCATAGATTTAAGCATATCTGTAACTTTAAGATCCATAGTTCTGATTAATTACTAATATTTTTCTTTGTCTCCCCAAAAGTACTGAAAACGCCCTCATTTTCAAATAACCTTTTCACCACTCACCTGTTTTATCAAAAATTCGTTCATTGACTTATTTTACATTCATATGTATTTTAGAGATGAAGTTTTTCTATTTTAAAGCATCTTAATTTCAGTGCATTCTCCCAAGATGTCATTCTGTGGAAAGACACCATGAGGTAACTTCTTGAACTGCCATAATAGCTGAGAGTGCTTCAGAAATGTTGTTTCTCTTTTTCTGGCAGATAATAATTTTTATAACATTGCACCACAAAAATCTCTGTTATCATTTTTTGTTTGTATGCTGTGAAAATATCCTGCCTAAACTGAACTTGTAATTCCAGAGAATTCTTTCGTTGCTAACCACAGCATATGTTACATTTTATCTATTGATTGGGAACATTCATCATGCAAATTACAAATCACAACTCCTCCTCCCTTCCTTTTTCTGAGTTAGTACAAAAACACATCAGCAAAACAACTTCAGTTAAATACAATGTGATATTTAAGTGAATTGGACAACAAGGTTTCCCTCTGGAAAATGGAAATATGGTCTTCTGGCTAAGGCAGTAGAATGGCAGGAGACTTGGGCTCTATTCCTGGCTCTCATACAGACTCCCTGTGACACCATGGACAACTCATAAAATGACAGATTTTGCTCCTCCCCTATACTTCTCCCCTTGTCCAGGCCCCTATACACCACTGATAATGTGCCTAGGGAAGACCACGGGAGAACTCCCTTGGCACAGGGTAGGACCATTTATGGTGGTGTGGAGGGAATGCTGGGCTGTGGCTGAGGGCTAGGAGTAGGAGAGCCGGTGGAGCATGATCTATGAGGTTTCTGGGCAGCAGTGTAGCCCATATGCAGCTTGATGGGTCTGTTAGATATTACAGGAGCCCTTATCTGCTCCATCTTAATGTGGTGGCCATTTTGACCTCACGGAGCAGCAATCTGAAGGATGCAATGGTAGCTACCTTCACCTCCCCTATGCCTGAGCTATACCATCTGTGCTGCCCTTCCTGGAGGCACTGTACAGGATCAGACCCAGAATCTCGCTGTGTCTGTGGATAACACTTTAATGTACCCTAGAAAGGTGATGGGAGGATAAATCTTTTTGAGATGCTCAGACAACAAGTTGGTGCCAGTCACGAAAACATCTCTAAATAAATAAAACAAATTTTTTCAAAGGTAACATTTTATAAGGGGAATAAAACATTCTTTTATCTCTGAAAGGGGTATGAAGAGCTGTAGCAGGTCTAGTTCTCTAAGAACTAACTTCCACCCTCCACTGGGACTTCACCTCCCTGCATTCAGCATCCCACTCCTCTCATGCCCTCTCTTATACCGCCACAAGCACCCTTGTGCTGATGAGAATGGTCAATCAGTGCTCTCATGTGGCACACCATCTGGTTTTGCTACCCAATACCTCAACTGTTACTCCTTTTTCACTGATGCATACACCTGCTAGTGCTGTGTCCAGAAGTCACTTTTAAATGAGAGACTATGGCTAAGATTTCAAGTCCAGAATCAAGAACACCTCTTTGTGGGAACTCTGAGGTGAATTCACAGTCCCATTGTCCCCATGTGTCCCCAAAGACCATGATTGTCTCCTTTAAACAACATTTAGGGACTGTTCCTGCACAGTGAAGGAATGGAGTGTTGGATGTATACAAGTCAGATAGGGCCAAGTAGGAAGGGCAAAGGAATCCTATCCTGATGTGGTGGTGAACGAATAATGGGTGTGACGGGTTGGATCACAGAAATCCCCTTGGGAGCTGCCACCTGATGTGCAAAGATTACCTCTGTTCCTGTTTTCCCTGCCAGCTCAGGACTCCAGCACCCTGTCTTGCTGAGCCAGACACTCCCGTCTGCTCCAACACAGATCAGGGTCTGAATCACTTGTCCCAAAGCTGCAAGTTTACCTGAAAACAGTTCACAGTAGTGTACTTGTCTTTAGCACTCAGATGCCCAACTCCCAATGGGGTTTAAACCTGGATAAATCCATTTTACCCAGCATAAAGCTTATGCAGAGTAAACTCATAAATTGTTCACCCTCTATAACACTGATAGAGAGATATGCACAGTTATTTTCTCCCCCAGGTATTAATACATACTCTGAGTAAATTACTAAATAAAAAGTGATTTTATTAAATACAGATAGTAGGATTTAAGTGGTTCTAAGCAGTAACAGACAGAACAAAGTAAGTCACCAAGTAAAGTAAAATAAAATAAAATACACAAATCTATGTCTAATCAAACTAAATACAGATAAGTTCCTCACCAGTTCCAGAATGCTCCCTTTTACAGGCTAATCTCCTTTTAGCCTGGGTCCAGCAATCACTACATACTAACACGGCTGCTACTCTGACACCCCCTATAGTTACTGTCTTTTGTTCCAGTTCCCTTCAAGTATCCTGAGGGAGTGGAGAGGTTCCTTCCTTACCCAGATGAAGACAAAATGGAGGGGTCTCCCATGTGTTTAAATAGACTCTCTCTTGTGGGTGGAGACCCTCCCTCCTATGCAAAGTCCAGCTCCAAGATGGAGTTTTGGAGTCACCTGGGCAAGTCACATGTTCCTGCATGACTCAGTCTTTATAGGTCAAAGCCATTGTCCACATGGTATCTTGCATGTCTCCAGGAAAACTTCTTATGTGGATTGGAGCATTCCAAAGATGCATTGTTCCCCAAGTGTTTCCTGATCAGGTACTTAACCTGGCAAATTCCTTCCTAAAGGAGCTGACCAAAGCCTCATAAAGCTTACTTAGAAACCAAGCAAGCATACAGACCGTATTCTTAACCTCAAGTAGAAAATGATATATATGTACAAATAGGATGAATAGATATAGTAGACCATAACCTTTACGGAAATATATTACATGGCACAGGCAGCACAAAACATATTCCAATTATGTCATACATACATTTATAAGCACCCCCCCCCCCATAAAGCCTTATGGGGTACACTGTCACAATGGGTGTGAGGAGGAAAACTAGAGATTGGAAGGAGATACTGTGGAGGTTAATTTAGAAATGAGAACAGGAGGAAGATGGAGCCTGGGAAGATGCAGAAGACAAACCTGATGGAAGTGGTTAGGATGCAAAGAGAAAGCAGGAAAGACTGAAGAGGAGGAGGGGTTCTCAGGAAAGACCCTGGGGAAGAGTGAGAACACAAATGAGGGAAGAAAGAAAAACTAAGGTAGAAAGAAAGGAAAAGAGAAAAGGAAATGAAATAAATTAATTTAAAATGGTGTTTGGTAAAGTGGAATGTTAGTTGAAGGTGTGACAACAAATGAAAGCACACAGAATATTTGCTTTTATGTACAGATTCACCACCCTATCTTTGAATATTCACAGAATTAGATGAAATCACCAGGTAAGTGAGTAATCCTCCCCCCAACATACATTTTAAAGAACAATATGCATAATAGTAAATTTGTGGTATTTTGAGCAGCTCAGAACACTTGACTTTAACTCCCCTCAGTTTAATCATTGTCTGTGTATAATATGTACACCAATGGCTCTGAGATGTGGGCGAGTCTTCAGTTTGAGCTTGATCCAAACTGTGGGGGTAGAAAGGATGCCTGTGGCAGAGCAGGAGTATAAACTCCTTGGATGCCCTGCTAAAGGGGTGGCTCCCCCCTGCTTCCCGGCAGGGCAGCTGGGTGCAGAGGCCCAGATACTCAGCAAGGAGCTCAGCTGCAGACCCTAATGAGGGCAGGCTCAGGGGAATCAGCTGAGCCAAGTGGAGCCAGCTGGGCTGGTGACTGAGGAGATATAAGCCCAGAGAAAGGCTCAGTGGGAGGCTAGCCAGGGGAGAAGACAGAGGGACTGCAATGCTCTCTCTACTGACTACAGGAAGCCTCAGGGGCTAAGAGACCTAGGGAAGGGTCAGTGTGGGGATTGATGTTGGGGGAATTGGGCTGCACTGAGCACTGTAAATAAAAAGACACAGGTGAAACAACTGAGAGAGGCGTTAGGATCCCTTCTTTGACCAGCCTGAGCACAGGGATGAGAGGAAGGGAACCTGTGCAGACCCTGTGTCAATGCCCCATGTAGACTCAACCATTATTTTCCCCCTCCACCCTCATTTCCAGTTCACTTGTTCACTGACCTTTATTCTTACATCTACCCCACCTTGCCCCTGAGTTTTCACCAGCATCTGCAACAAATACAAATGGCAATCTTAGCAATTCCAAGGAACCTGTTAACTCCATGCCCTTTGGGTAGTTTGACAATGATGGAGGCTGATTTACACTGGTCTTTTATGGTATGGAGATTTGTAGCTCTGAGCCCAGGCTTTGCATGTTAATTTATTCCTCCTAGATGTGGGGGAAGAATTATTAAAAGGGAGAAAAAAGACTTTTATTTAATTTGATATCATAGGGCAGCAGCAGAAACATTACAATTCCCTATTTCTCTAAAACACTGATCAGAAGAAAAAGTCATGACTTGTTGACTGATATGACTGAAGCTTTTCAAAACCAAAACACAGCTGCCCAAGTCCACCTCTAACAATTACCCTTTTTTTTTTTTTACCTGCCAGAGAACTTGCTAGCAGTCATTCTTGGAGATGACACTTGTCATTTGAAACATCTTACTTTTTGTGATTCAGTCTCTCAAAAGATGCCAGTCTCATCTATAGCAGTAAAATGAAATAAGCCTAAGAAGAAGTTACATTTTAGTTACTATTTCTCTTAAAAGTTCTTTCATGACTGTCAAAGAGACTTTTGTCAGATTCATGTCCTGAATGCCACTGCAATATTCAGAGACTTGGTTTCAGCCCTGAATGTTGTAATCTGTGTGACATCTGCTGTTTGCATCTGCTTATACCGCTATCACTTAACACAGCAGAAAAAAAATATAATGCACAATCTTGTGTGTTATCAAATGGATTCTTCCAAGGCGCCCCATTGGGTTAATCCACCTGTTGTGGTTTGGCGTAAATTAAAAGATTTATTTTAACAGCTCTGTAGTGGCTTGGAATAGTTCCTACCAGTCTGCGTCAGAGGGAGGCCACTACGCCACCTAACGGCTGAGAGCCGATCAACAGGGGATTGGCACTGTAAGTCAGTAAAGAGTCTGTAGCCAGCCCTCTGGCTGTGGTGGGCTGCAAACACAATCAGGCTCAGTCCTCTGGGTGGGGCCAAGCAATACCCAGCAGTCAGGCTCAAGCTCTCGGGCTGGGACAGAGCAGAGGCTGTCTTTGGCCCAGCTCCCTGGCTAGGAATGAGCAAAGCAGTTGGTGGCCCAACTCCCTGGTGGGAGCAGACAGCAAACAAGTGCAGGCTGTCTGGCCTAAGGTAGGTAGGCTGCAATCCCAGGGGTGGGGTTGGCAGCAGGAGGTAAGGGGACCCAAGCCCACCCTACTCCACCGTGTCCCAGCCCAGGGCCCTAACAGTGGTGGGGAATCCTCCGACTGGGTCAGCAGGGATCCTGCTGAAACATACTGACCATGACTTCAGCAAACACAACTGGACTTAAGTCTGGTTTCCCTGGGCTACTTCCTACCCCTACCTGGTCGTAGGGCTTTGTTGCTAATGGGCCCTCAGGCTCTTCAGGGTAATCTGCAACCAATAGTTCCAGCAGCTCCTCAGGGTATTCACCAGGTGGCAACTCCTGTATATTTCTCCAGAGGCAGGGGTTGATACAGCTCAGTCCCGTTTCAGGGGCCATAAGAATGGTCATACTGGGTCAGACCAAAGGTCCATCAAGCCCAGTATTCTGTCTTCTGACAGTGGCCAATCAAGTGATCCATCCCCGGTTGCCCATTCCCAGCTTCTGGTTAACAGAGGCTCTCTAGTCCCTGCTCTTGGTTGCTAAATCCTGCTGGCTCTTCCTCTGTAAGATCTCCATATTTCATACTTCCCATCCCTACCACCAAATTCTGGTCCATCCCCTTGGTCATTTCTCACCTTGATTACTACCAGCTTCCCTCCTCTGGTCACACTGCTTCCTGAACTGTACCACACAAGTTTATCTTCCCCATCAACTTCTCCTAACATGTCACCTCCTTCCCCACAATTTTAACGCCTGCATTGGATTCCAGACTCTCCTCTTGTTATTATAATAGTGAGTTATGCTCCATTGCTGGGGTAACTATTTCAGTGTTAGGTCAAAGAAAAGAGACTGATATAGAACCTGATTATCTTGCAAGGGTAAATGAGAGCAGAATCAGGCCTGCAGTTTTTAAAATCTTTGTGATGGTAGGTACTATAAGGCTGTAATGTACACCACTATGCGCGGCTTTTTTAAAAAACCTTTTTATAAATGCAGGGGAGAAATTACTCCTTTGTCCAATATTTTCATCTGAATTTGTAAACACTGAAGTATAGGACTTCTGGTGGTCAGGAATTACTTGGCTGAATAGGTATATTTGCCCTGATTTTGTCCTTTCTAACTCTAGATGTTAAAAGGGTTTAGTGAAAGTAGTCAAAAAATCCATTCTAGGGTTAATTATTGAGAAAGTAGCACAAATGCATTAAAAGCAAGTGAGACAAACATAAATCTAAGTTTACATAACCCTACAATGCATCATAATGAAGTTTTTATTTCCATACCTCAGAGTCTACTTTATCAAATATCTATTAAGGAAACAGGGCTATCCAAAGAACAAGTGTTCTGTACAACAAATCTGCCAAATCATACATAGGGTAACAACATAATGTAGCTATCTGAAATGATTACCTATTAAAGAAATAAAGTCCTCAACCCCTGCACACCTCTTTTCCTGCTAAGGAAATTGCAATAATAATTAGCTGAGTTGATAAGAGAAATGAGTTTGTAGTGAGATTCAATGGCTTCCCTCTGATGCAGACAGGGAGGAACCATTCCCCGCCCCTGATGGGCGGAGCCAGGCCAGGCTCGCCCCTTGCGCTGGAAGCAGAGGGGCAGAACAGGAAATATAAGAGGCAGAGTCTCCAGCTTAATTGAGGGAGAACCTGGGAAGGGGTTGGACGCTGCTGCCTTGATGCTGGCAGTATGCTATAGCTAAGGTCTCAGTGGCACCTGGAAGTAAATATCTGCATGTCAGTGGAATTCTCCCTGGTTGATCATTTCAAAGGATGGTTGATATTCTACCAGACTCTATTGCACAGAACATTTTTTGATTATTGACAATTTTACTTATAACCTGTATGCAACTGGGGTAGATATAAGATAAAAATACCAACTTTTTAATCTATATTGCCCTCAACACTGCATTAACTGAGCCTCAGTCTTCTCTGCAAAAGTCCGACGAATATCATGAAGCAAGCTATCCCACTTCCTCAGACACTGAGGGAGGCCAAGGCCTGAACCTCCAATTGAATCGACATGGACAGACCCTTGCACTTGCATGAAGCCCAGTTGGCTCTGCATGGGCTGAGGGGTCCACCCACATGTATCCAGTTATAAGATCCAGGCCTTAGAGAGCTTTTCTATTCAGTAAAAACACGCTTTAGGATAAATAGTAAATAGGTTGTTTCCAACAATTGTCAAATTATTCAAATAATTTCCCTCCCATTGTTTGTCCTGCAGCATCACTGAGCAAACAATATTAATCAAATTATTCCCAAATGTTTCTCTGTAAATCTGCAAATAGTTAATTCGTGAAGGAGTCTTTCCATTATTTTAGTACTTAACGTGAGCTGAACTATTCCTTCCTTAGTGGGATCTTCAGTACTGTCCTACCTGAAATCTATGCACTAGCCCAGGGTATAGTAGACACGGGTGCACTAGAACTTTCACCATTCTTTCTCTATATTTACAAATATTATGTCACACTATTTACATGCGTATCTGAACATCAACTGGAAGGGGTGTGTGCTGTAAATAGGCTGGTTCAGTTCCCACTGCTTCTTCAAAACATAGTCAAAACAATTGCTATCTCCACGGCCTATCAGTAGAAGAGAAAGAAAGCATTGATTAAAGAAATTATAAATGGGTATTTCATCTCTGTCAAACATGACAAATGCTACACCAGAACTCAGTTGATACAGAGCTGGCATAATTTGCCAGTGAAATGGGGCGGGAGGTGGAGGAGGGTGAAGCTCATTCCAGTTCCTGACATCTGGTGACACCTCATTGAAGACTAAAGATAAGAAACAAGAGACATTATTGTGAGCTTTCTTTATCCTGTATAGTCAGAAGGATGTTTACTTCCACTTACCTGGTGGCTACATATCAGGAGTTCCTCAATATCTGACCTGAAGCAAACAGACCTTTTTATGATGTTTTTGTCACCTCATTTCAGCTTTACATGCAGTCTCCATGGAGTCTGAGAAGCAGGCGGATGTGAATGGTTTTGACCAACAGGTGAGCTAAAATGCCCAGGGCAGGAAGATAGCATTCCTCCTTGTATAAACATACTTTTAGAGTAACGTAGTGGCAGAGGGAGAGGAAATGAAGACTGTGATGGAGAGTAACAACTGGTTAAAGCTAAAGTGGCTTTAACAAAGGGCATGGGAGAGACTGAGAATGAGAAGAATGCATAAAGAACTATATCATAGAGATTAAACAGCCAAGATTACTCTTGTTTTATAGGACTGGGCAGACAAACAAGGCCTCTTTAAGCCAAAGGAACGTTAAGCAGCAATTTAAAATTTAATAAAAAAGGTAGAACAAACAGTAACAGCATTTATTTTAGCAGATCTCCTTCAACCTCACTATAGTCTGGTTCAAAAATTCCTGACCTTCTACTGAACCAATGAAAGCAGGGTGTGCTGCCTCTGTAGAACCATCTGCGATAGGCCAAGATAAATAGAATGTACTTGGTGTGGAGATGTTGCCTCCCCATTGTTAATTCTGATTGCTGCTTCTTCTACGCACAGCAGCAAAATCCTGGAATATATATTTCACTTTTTTCTCGCAGCTTAGAAGCTGGAGATATTCTCCTTTAGCCCCAGGTAGTCTGAAGGCCAACATTTTCAAAACTAGATGCCTGAAGTTAGGCACCTAAATCCATATTTAGGCATCTAAATATATGGCCTTGATATTTCTCCCCTCCCCCCCACAAATGAGCTGAGCACCAGCTGCTCTTAAGCACAGCACCTCTGAACAGCAGTTCACTTACTCAAATGCCTAACTGTGGCTTTAGATGCCCATCTTTAGGCACCTAAGTTTGAAAATTTGGGCCTAAAGCAATTAACTGTAATTTAGTCTGGCATTGCCCATTGTGGTTGGGAGAGTTTTACTGATTTTTTTTTTCCACATAATCATTAGCCAATGATCATTTCAAAGTCAGACATGTTACACCATGATGTAATTCCCTGTTAATATCTCAAAAGTAGACAGCTTCATTCAGCTTATTTGACACATTTTAGTGCTGCTGCAATACTTGATAAGGAGAGGGTGGGGAGGAAGAGGTGTGAGGGAATGAGCTGTGAGTGTTTGCACAACCCTTTTTTTTTTTCCCAGCTCAAGTATGTAAAGTGAGATAAATGGTCAAACTGCAGACATACTGTACTCAGCAGGAGCCAAAAGCTGCTCTCTGGACTGGCAGCTCCAAAAGCCATCAGCACCGGATCCTTTCAGTAATTTCCAGCTCGGAAATGTCCTTCCATTGCTTGTGACAGACATAAACCAGCTGTGCTTCGAGAAAGGGAGAATAGGGAGAAGAAGAGACAGACGGGCTGAACATGAACAGTAACAAACACTGGAACCAGCTGCAGCCTGCAGGTCACACTTCCACGACAACAAACAATGTTATTTAGCATTTGCCAAACACTGAAGTAATTCATCACAAGATATAAGTGGATCTATAATATCTGAAATTGCCTGTTGAAGATTAACTGAACGTATCACATTTCCAATTTGATGACTTAAATGGGAATTAAAATAGTATGAGCTTTGTAGGAAAGGCATTTATTCAATCTGCAGTAGCAAAATTCTCATGCTGGTCAATCTCAGCAACGTAATTTAGAAAATTCTAATGCTAGAATATTTGTATTCATAAAGAAGGGGGGGCTGTAAAATACAATAGCAGCCTGATGGAATTCAGCTGAGTCTGATCAAATATATGCAGCTGCTACTGACTAATCTAAAGCACGTATAAGACAAAACTACTGTGGAACCACAAGGTGAAAGAGGAAGATGTTGATTATTTTAAACATGGTGGTGAACTGCTTTTGAACCACTCATTGCTGGCAGTTGCCTCTAAAAATATCTGCTTTGCCCAGGGATATTCCTCAAATGAACATCATGGTCCAGTCCAGGGCCAATCAGAGGGGCAGGCCAGGAGGGCCACTTGGCCTGGGCCTCAAGCTCAAAGGAGGCCTCAAATTTAGACACTTGTTAATTTTTTGGCATTTGATAAGTTTCGCAACTTGTATTTATGTGCATCCCTATCGGACCAAAATGTGACACACACTCTCAGTTTAGAGCTGCAAATTTAAGCAAATAAGAGATGTGATTTGGTAAAAGACAATTTTTTTTATTAACTGATATAGATTTTGTCATATTAAAGAGTAAAAGATGTTCATAAATATTAATAAAACTATATTGATTCTGATGGCACAAGATTAGACCATGGGTCGTCATTTTTTTTTTTAATTATTATTATGGCTAACATTAAGGATAATATTGGAGCACATTACTGTAATGCCCTGGTGTTGTTTCATCATCACTCAGCCAGGGCCGGCTCCAGGCACCAGCTTAACAAGCAGGTGCTTGGGGCGGCCAAGGGAGAGGGGCGGCACCTGCAGCAATTCGGGGGCGGCAGGTCCCTCACTCCCTCTAGGAGCGAAGGACCTGCCGCCAAACTGCCGCCGCTGATCACGGCTTTTTTTTTTTTTTTTTTCCAATTGCCGCTGCCAAGTGCGACTTTTCTTTTTTTTTTTTTTTTTTTTTTTGCTTGGGGTGGCAGAAATGCTGGAGCCGGCCCTGCACTACTGCAACAGCATGGAAGAAATTAAAAAACAACACAGGACCATAAGAAAGAGAGGGGAACATACAAGAGATTTAACAAGAGAAAAAAAAATCAAGCATGATATCTCTTAGCTGAGTTGAAAAGGAGGAGAAAGATGGGCTTGAGACTCTTTGTTAATTATAAGTATTTATTATTTCTGCCTCCCAAGAGAGAAAAAGCCTTAACTCTGTTCCAAGGAGTTCATAAATTAAGGGTCAGAGTCTGCCTCCTTTTGAGTAGTATCTTACTTTGTATATAATCAATGGGACTAATGGCAGAATGAGGTTCTATACCACCCAAATAAAGACAGAAGACTCTGACCCTAAATTAGACATGATATAGCAAGGGGGAAACAAGACAGTAAAGAGGAGAGGGTGGAAGAAAGATTGAGGAGATGGGAAAATTTCAACAAAACGCAATTTTTTGCAAAAATCATCTGCTTGCATAGAAAATTTTGATTTTTCATTGAATATCCAAACACCTGAAAACCAAATAGTTTTCTGGTTTTGGCTCGAAACTGAAAAAATTCAGTTCAGAAATGCTGCCGCAATCCATCATAGGAGCTGTAATTTGGGTGCTTCATACCCCCATTATCCGCTGTGGACTGGGTCCCCCAGCTGTACTACATCTCCCATCATCCATTACAGCCAGGGACTCCTATGTTGCACGCAGTGGCTCAGCAAGAGGGGAGATTATGCTGCATCATGGGATATACACCTCTACCCCGATATAACACTGTCCTCGGGAGCCAAAAAATCTTACCGTGTTATAGGGAAACTGTGTTATATTGAACTTGCTTTGATCCGTCGGAGCGCACAGCCCCACCCCCCGTCGCACTGCTTTACTGTGTTATATCTGAATTTGTGTTATATTGGGTCGCGTTATATCGGGGTTAGAGGTGTATAGTCTGGCACAGGAGCCCACCTACAGAGGAAGATGTGAAATTCCCAAACTATAATTCCCACGAGGCACCACAGTATTTCCAAATCAAATTTTTTCTCTTTTAAACCAACAATTTTCATCCAACCCTTTTTAATTTTTCATTGAAACTTTGAATTTTTCTATGAGGGGAAAAACATTTTCTGACTTTCTCCATTGTTGGCTAGTTTTATGTAGATGTTATGACAGAAGTGGAATTTTATGAGGAACTTAAATACGGAGAGGGAAGGAACCTTGCAAAACTGTTCAGGAAGGGTGTTCCAGCCATAAGGGGCATGTGACCGGGCAGTCTGTCATTGAAGGCAAGGAAAAAAGTCTTGGGAGAAGAAGCCAGCATTTGTTAACAAACTTGTTTTGTTTTCCTGTTATTTGTTTGTTAGATCCCCAGCAGCTAGTTGCAGAGAGAAGGTTTCCAGTTTTAGACCCGAGAGCAGGATTCCAATATAAATTTACCCTCAGACCTGTAAGTGGGATCTTAGGGCTTGTGGAGCAGAGTAGGCTGGCTCTTCAGGACAGTGGATGAGAAGTTTAGCCCTGTAGGGTATGCCTGAGTTACTCCAATAGTGAGGAAGGGGAAAAGGCCTGCCTGTCTTTCAGATTATTATAAACTACTGAGCAATCTGACTTCAACAGGAGATAAAGTTGTTCAGCATCATACATAGTCACAGGAAGCTAGCAAGTATACACAATAGTCATTATACTATAACTAACCCATATAATAACAACAAGGAGTCTGGTGGCACCTTAAAGACTAACAGATTTATTTGGGCATAAGCTTTCGTGGGTAAAAACCTCACTTCTTCGGATGCATAGAGTGAAAGTTACAGATGCAGGCATTATATACTGACACATGGAGAGCAGGGAGTTACTTCGCAAGTGGAGAACCAGTGTTGACAGGGCCAATTCAATCAGGGTGGATGTAGTCCACTCCCAATAATGGATGAGGAGGTGTCAATTCCAGGAGAGGAAAAGCTGCTTCTGTAATGAGCCAGCCACTCCCAGTCCCTATTCAAGCCCAGATTAATGGTGTTAAATTTGCAAATGAATTTTAGTTCTGCTGTTTCTCTTTGAAGTCTGTTTCTGAAGTTCTCTAATATAGTATTTCACAGGTTTTCCTCAATAATTGCTTAAGGGCCAACATAGGAGTGTTGTGCAAAAACCATAACTATTCCTCTAGAGAACTGGATGATTAAAAAAGGTTTTAAACAGCACAATTAAGGATTTAAAATAATGAAACATGTCAAGGTCACACGATGAAGAAAATTTACAGCATGCAGTGTTCTTTCATATGCCTCTCTATTTTTACTGGAATCAAATTGTATTCATTATGTAGGCTTCACAAAGGAATGTTCTACACATCCTAAAGAGGGAAAGAAAAGTTCAACCTCCCCTTTCTGGGAAGATTCTTAAAGCATATGCCCATAGCTGTAGTTCCTATGCCTGACTCAGGCTCATGGCCTTCATACAGGGCATTTAGTAAAACATTGCAAGGTCTGTTCCTCATCCAAGGTAAAGTATTCCTTTATCTCCTCTACCACTTTACGTGTACCTTCCCTCCCCTGCTGCTCTCTGCCCCATCCTCCTATATGCCCCTTCCATTAAAAAAAAATATGTATATAGGAATTATAGTTTGGGAATTTCACGTCTTCCTCTGTAGGGTGGGCTCCTGTGCCAGACTCTGTCTCTCCTCTCCAAAAAGAGGTGGCAAAGGTTGCTTATATCCCAGTTTTGCTTGCCACTTTTGCAGCTCATAACCCATTTCACACGCCCATTTTGCATAAAAGTGACTTTTTAACTTGAACAATAGCCACTGCCCTGAAATATCACAAAATGTGCAGAATGCCAGGAGGCATGAAACATCCTGTTTAGGAAGAGAGACATTTTTCACTAAAAGTACCCGTCCTTTCGCACAGCTCTAATTGAAATACAACAAACGCAAGCCACCCCATTTTACAAACAGAGCTAGTATACTGTAAAAGGGCCCCATCCTCCACCCCTCACTCAATCCTTCCTCTGGCAAGTCTCTCATTCCCCAAGACCAATAGCACTTTTACATGAAGAAGTGAGTAATGACCTCAAGCCTGGCCTGTTTGAAAATTTGGACGATACCTTTAATTCCTTTAACTTTGTAGTGGCCAGCTTTCCTTCTTTCAGCTAGTAAGAGATCTGATATGATAAAATACTTAAGTGTAGAAGTAAGTGCCCCTTTATGACATTAAGATTATGCATTGCTACTGATAGGTGCACAGAATCCTGCTGGTGGACATGGCATGCACAGAACAAGACTTAGTTTCTCCCTGGACCACCAGATCTGATTCACTGCAGGAAGAGCTGATAGTCACTAAAAATGCTTTTCATAGATAAATGCAACAGAGAGTACGTAGCTAATGGCACAAAGGGAGGTTTCATAAGACCATTAAGGACCAAGTTGAGATCCTGTATAGGGAAAGGCTGTAATAGCCACCAAGTGAACTCTGACTGAACTCACAGAAAGACCGGACTTCTTTAATTCCAATTGGTAATCAAGAACAGGTGAGAGGGGTAAATGAACAGGTGAAAACTGATGCTGAGAACAGCAATAGTGAAATCCCTTCCATTTCTGAAGGGGAATAAGAACATAAGAACGGCCGTACTGGGTCAGACCAAAGGTCCATCTAGCCCAGTATCCTGTCTACCGACGGTGTCCAATGCCAGGTGCCCCAGAGGGAGTGAACCTAACAGGGAATGAGCAAGTGATCTCTCTCCTGCCATCCATCTCCACCCTCTGACAAACAGAATCTAGTGACACCATTCCTTACCCATCGTGCCTAATAGCGATTAATGGACTTAACCTCCATGAATTTATCCAGTTCTCTTTTAAACACTGTTATAGTCCTAGCCTTCACAACCTCCTCAGGCAAGGAGTTCCACAAGTTGACTGTGTGCTGTGTGAAGAAGAACTTCCTTTTATTGGTTTTAAACCTGCTGCCTATTAATTTCATTTGTTGACCCCTAGTTCTTGTATTATGGGAATAAGTAAATAACTTTTCCTTATCTACTTTCTCCACATCACTTATAATAAAAAACTCATATCTCCCCTTAGTCTCCTCTTTTCCAAGCTGAAAAGTCCTAGCCTCTTTAATCTCTCCTCAGATGGGATCCTTTCCAAACCCCTAAACATTTTAGTTGCCCTTCTCTGAACCTTTTCTAGTGCCAGTATATCTTTTTTGAGATGAGACCACCACATCTGTGTGCAGTATTCAAGATGTGGGCATACCATCGATTTATATAAGGGCAATAATATTTTCTCCGTCTTATTCTCTATCCCCTTTTTAATGATTCCTAACATCCTGTTTGCTTTTTTGACCGCCTCTGCACACTGCATGGACATCTTCAGAGAACGATCCACGATGACTCCAAGATCTTTTTCCTGATTTATTGTAGCTAAATTAGACCCCATCATATTGTATGTATAGTTGGGGTTATTTTTTCCAATGTGTGCATTACTTTACATTTATCCACATTAAATTTTATTTGCCATTTTGTTGCCCAATCACTTAGTTTTGTGAGATCTTTTTGAAGTTCTTCACAGTCTGCTTTGGTCTTAACTAGTTTGAGCAGTTTAGTATCATTTGCAAACTTTGTCATCTCACTTTTTACCCCTTTCTCCAGTTCATTTATGAATAAGTTAAATAGGATTGGTCCTAGGACTGACCCTTGGGGAACACCACTAGTTACCCCTCTCCATTCTGAGAATTTACCATGAATTCCTACCCTTTGTTCCCTGTCTTTTAACCAGTTCTCAATCCATGAAAGGACCTTCCCTTTTATCCCATGACAACCTAATTTACGTAAGACCCTTTGGTGAGGGACCTTGTCAAAGGCTTTCTGGAAATCTAAGTACACTATGTCCACTGGATCCCCCTTGTCCACATGTTTGTTGACCCCTTCAAAGAACTCTAATAGATTAGTAAGACACGATTTCCCTTTACAGAAACCATGTTGACTTTTGCCCAACAATTTATGTTCTTCTATGTGTCTAACAATTTTATTCTTTACTAGAATATTTTGATACAGATCTTTCTGCTGTTTATTAAGGTTTGTTTTACTTCTGACGAACAGGAATCCTCTGTTCCCAAGAACCATCAAGGAGCCATGCTCAGAGTCAGAAGATGGCCATGGTAGGGTGAAGAGACAAACTGGAATCTTGGGACAGCAGATGGGGAATGGGCTTTGCTGGACAAGCAGCGAGGTGAATCAGGTAAGGGTACCAGACCTGCCTTAGCCAAGTTGGTACCATTAGAATGACCTTTGCTCTGAATTATTTGATCTTGTTCAAAACAAAATCAGTGGTGTCAGAGGATATGCATACAGACGGCTCCTGGTCCAAGGGATGAGAAAGGCATCTCCCAAGGATTGAGGACCCAGAACTCCTCTCAAACAGAACTCTTTGCTTTTCCTGTTGATGGCAGTCATGAAAAGTTCCATTCATGGAAACCCCCGCATCAGGAATATCTGCCTGAGGATTTAAAGGTTCAGTCCCATTTGTCCAGAGAGCTGTCCAGATAATGTCTGCTCAGATCATAGGCCATGATATTCTGTATGCCTGGAAGTGAAGAGGCTGAAATGAGAATGTGATTTACTACACACCAGTTCCACAGCTTTACTGTTTTGGCACACAGGGAAGGGAATTTTGGCCCTCTCTGATGATTTATTTAAAACTCGCAGGCCATGTTGTCTGTCATGATTTTGATGGATTGTCTCTGATTAATGGAATAAAACGAATGCAGGCATTTCTGAGTGTTCACAACTATAGGAGGTTGATATGAAAGAGTGTCTCTTGAGGCAGACATTTGCCTTGAATGGCATGTGACCCCAGATGAGCTCCCTACCCCACAAGCCATGTGTCTAAAGACAAGTTATAGTAATTGTAGGTGCAGGCTGGGTGAAAAGGACTCCGGCACAGACTTTGGATGGATCCTAACTCCACTGAAAGAATCTAACACCTGACAAGGGGCAGATATGAACTTGTCTAACCCATGTTTATTTGGGATCTAAACTGTTCTGAGTCAACCCAGAAGTCAGTGTAGATGGAGCCTGGTAGGTTGTGTTATGAAAAGTACTAGCTGCCAGGTGACCCAGCAGCTGGAGGCAATTGCTTGCTGTAGTTTGGGGACTTATTTGAATCCTGGTAATAAAATTTGTTAGTGTTGTAAACCTGTCCACAGAAAGATAAGCGCTGGATATTGTGGCATCCAAAGAAGAGAGGTAATTAGCACCTGAAATTTCCAATGGGAATGTTCTTGACCCTTGACCAGACCATCAAAACTGACCCTTTGATAATGAGGAGAGCTGGTGGGTAGTGGTCATAGTAGGAGCCATCTTCTTCTGATACCTCAGCCTTTTTTTAGGTGGATCAGCTGATTTATGAGAACTGGAGAATTGAATTGATGGGATCTCTACCATATGGGACTGACTTTCTCTTACTTGCAAGTGTTTAAAGACCTGAGCGTGGCCCTTGATTCCTTTAACATGTGTAAGGATTCATCAGCAGATTCATTGAAGAGTTTCAGAGTATCAAAAGGTAGGTCCTCTACAGTATTTTGGACTTCTCCTGGAAAACCCAACAGCTACAACCAAGATGTTCAGCACACAATGACCACTGTAGAGATAGACTGAGTTGGCTGCATCTAGGGGGGCTTGCAATGTTGTCCTAACCAAGAGTTGACCCCTCAGTTCTGATGTCTTGAAATTTCTCTCAGTATTCCAGGGAAGAGGTTCAATGAAAGCGTTTAACTTGCTGTACTTTGTGTGATTATATTTCTCCTTCAAAGCCTGATAATTAGCTATTCTGAACTGGAGGGTTGTGGAAGAGTAGCTTTTGTGTCCAAAATGGTTGAGGAGATTTTGGTCTCTCTCACCAGGGGTAGACATGGTGTGGTATTGTCTACAACTATGAAACCGAACAGCTACAGACTCTCCAAAAATACAATCAAGTTAAATGACGATAAATGAAAACACTAAATTTCAAAACCAGAACTTGAAGCTATAGCTACTAAGCAGAAGGCGGACAGTGCCAGAAGTTCGGTCTCAGGTTGTAGAGAAGTTGAGAAGGAACTGAGAGGTGTTCACCTGCACAGCCCTATACATCCTTGGTATGGCTTACGAGGTGTAGGGTGCATTCATAGGCCAAATGGACACTGCTACCAAGAATCTCCAATCAATGGCACATGGGGGACATGCGCACCTGATGTGGAGCACCCATGGGGACACTAGTCAAAGAAGAAGAAACAGTTCCTGGCCCCAAAGAGTTTATAACCTAAGAGGAAATAGCAACACAGAGCGATGACATGACATGCTCATGGCAGAGTGAGGAAAAGAATCAGGTTCTCTTGATTCCTAGCAATCCAGCCACTAGACCATGCGGACATCAATCCCAGAAATCCACTAGGCCAGTGGTCCCCAAACTGTGGGGTGTGCCCCCATAGCGGGGCATGGAGGAACATTGGGGGGGCACGGTGGGGCCCGGGGCACACAGCCACAGCACCCCATCCCGCTCCTGGCCCCAGACTTGCCCACAGCTGCGGCCCTGGCCTCAGCCCTAATTCCCAGCCCGGCCGCAGCTCCAGCCCCAGCCTCAGTCCCTGGCCCTCACCATGGCCCCAGACCCACTCCCAGCTGTGGCCCTGGCCCCAGCCACGGCCCTTCTCCCAGCCCCAGCTCCCAACCACGGCTCCAGATGTGGGGGTGTGGAGAAGGGTAATATGGGGAGCGAGGTAAAAAGTTTGGGGACCACTTCAGTAGGCCATGCTGCTTCTCTAAAGCAGCAACTGACACTTAAGTCCAGAGGACAGTTTATGTCTTATTCTGGTCACTTCCTTACTAAATGTACAGATTTGATCAGCATACAAAGGTTAATTTGCATTAGAGACTAAAAAACATTAAATATTAGTATACGATAAAAATAGAGAGGAAATTTGAAGTTATCAGAATTCACAATAAAAAAAAGCCTCAAAAACCTTTTACTATATCCATGTTTAATAGAGAGGGGAAAAAAGAAAGTGTTCAGGCCTGTGGGAGGCCTTTCTTTCCCTGCTATGCAGGTTCAGCTAAGGGAAAGTAGGCTTCCTTGTCCCACTATATTTGTCATCTCTCTATTATTTTTTTTAAATCCACAATTAAAACCACTGTTTTCTCTCTTTACTCTAGACCACTCTTCCATTGAGCCTGGAGCCTAAACCCCAGTCAAAGCAGCTGGGTTCAAAATTAGCTTAGTCATTGAATTCAATGTTTAACCCCAAATGTAGCTCTTTCCTAATTTTAAAACCCTTTACTAGCACAATAAATATTGGTTTATCAGAATAGTATCTATAGGGAATAATTCAGACAGGTTTAATCAACAGCAGAATTGACTTTATTTAGGTCCCAATAGTCTGTTTCAAGGTTGCATACACAGTAGCCATCATTAAACCACAGTACTTCTGTAGCGACCCCTACTTAGCAGCCCATATAGTTACAGTTGTTATTGACCTATTTCTGATTATTTTCCTAACACTGACACAACACCCTTCCAGAGTCCGCCAAAAACACTAAAAGCTTTGCTACAGCAATACTTCTTAACTTAGTCTGTTGAGAGTTCTACTACTTTGGTGGAATTTCAGCTGTTGGGTTTAGTGTGCGGGTTGCTTGCGGGGTGTTGGTGGCCTGTGATATGCAGGTCAGACAGGATGATCTATTGGCCCTCTTATGGCCTTAAATTCTGTTCTTCATTTTTAAGCAGTCATTAATGACATGCAAGGTGAGTTCCAGGAGCCCTTTCTCAGAGTTCAGTTTGTGTATTAGCTCATTCAGGGCTGACCTATTGGTGAGTTTACCACAGTACTAACAGGTTCCCCAAATTTATAAATCAACCACATTTAAAATAAAAACTTAGTTAATGTCTTTTAACCTTAATGTCTGGAATAGAGAGTAAGGATGGTCCAGGGGTTAGGTTAATGGCCAAGGCCTGGTTTTCTGATCTGACACAAACTGCCCATATGAATTTGGGCAAGTCACTTTGCCCCTCTGTGTCTTAGCTCCCCACTTGTAAAACAAGGAGAATAGTATGTCCTTATCTCACAAGAGGGGTGTGAGGTTAGATACATTAAAGTTGTGAGATTCTCAGAGAACATGGCACTGCCCTTTAAGCACCTAAGATGGAACTTTGCTACTGGGCAGCAGTTAGGAAATGAGCACTATTTTTCAATGTCTCTGAGTATTGTGTTTTTAAAAAGTCAGCCTCTGCTTCACATATCATTTGAGAAAGCAGTGCCAAATCTTTTCTTAAAACAACCCCCCCCCACCCCCTCCTTTTGTTCCATGTTCTACGTTGTGGAGGGACGTTGTTGACTGTATTGTCCCTTAAAGAGACAGATCTTCCATTATTTCAAGGTTTTGAAAATTTCCCCAAAACACAAGCTGTTCTCCACCCTATGACTTGCACACTTATACCCAAAATGTCCTGCATGCGCAGGAAAGTTCTGTGTTACAATTACCATAGCAACTGCTGTCCAAGAGCTGCCTTGGTATTTGGTCTCCTGCTGCTTTTAAAATGTTTTTTCTTTTTTGCCAAAGAAGCTTCTCTCAGTGACCTTATTTTTTTAGAATATATTTTTCACTCCCCTAAAAAATAAGAATCAAAAGTAGGGACCACGGTGGTAATCAGCAATGTATTTGTTAGTTGGTTTTATGCTTCATTTCAGCCTTATGCATTTTAAAGCTTTTCTGGGGCAGTAGGTTGTTCGGCAATCATGTCCTTTTCATAGACTGAGGGCCATGCTCTGTTGCATACAGCTGCTATAACGTGCTAAGGGTCAAAGTCAGCCACCACACAGAATGGCAGCCCTTCCACCTCCACATGGGGTGTGACAACAGCAGCCACTGGGAGGTGCCTTCAGAGCCTCCTGGAATCTTCATTCACTGAGCTCTGGCTGCATTGCTCTCATTTACTTTATTGCCCTAGGCTATTGTTCGCCTTCCATCCTGCCTCTCACCTACCACAGCAATGGCTCTGCCTTGCTCTCACTGCCCAATGCACGTCTCACTCTCCCTGCTGTCCTTTCTACCTCCCTCCCCTTCAGTTTCCTTCCCTCTTTTCCCACTATCTTATTTCAGCCATGACTTTGCTGAGCAGTCCAGAGGGTAGAGTGGTGAATTTGCTAAGTAGTGAATCTGTGGCTCTTCTCTCTCCTACATTATCTATGTGGGCTGCAAACTCTCTGGGGCAGGAAGAAACTTGCCTTTAAGGAGCCCATCAGACTGTGGGTACTGTACAAATAACAAACAATGATAAAAGCCACTTTCCAGATGGACAGCTGGTTATGAAGCACTGAACTACTGAGACACCCTTACCATTTGTAATTAGAGTCAATGCCTCTTAAACAAGACACACTTATGTAGGTGTTAGTTTAAATGAAAGACATGGCCAAGAATCCACATTCTGAAATTTATTTAATAAGGATTAATTTCCACTTTATTGGGTTACTTCCAATATCTCAAACTGGATAACAGAAATGGCTGGAGAAGGATTAGCAATTTATCACCACATAGTGCTATCTAGGGTTTAAAGCAGAGCTCATATTCAGCTAATTAGCATTGATACAATTTCTATCCTGAGCAGTTCTTCTGATGCTTCCAAGCAGAATGAACTCATTCCTTAGTTTACTCATAACATATGTGAAAAATGTTCAGGAGCTTGAAGAGTCAAGCAGATTGAATCAGCCCTAACAATGACAAAATCATAGCATCATCTGCATCTGACTCTAACCCGCCAGCCAAAGTAAATGTGTGAGAGGAGCAAGCATGAGGTGAAAGATGCCCTCCCCCCATCTGTCACCTGCATGAAGGATCAGGCTGTTTGGACTTACACTGAGATATCATCAATGAACTTGGTAGGCAGTTACAGCAGGTCACAAGTAGTTTCAAATTGACAGGTAGCTGGTTATCATGTGCATAGGCAATCAAGGCTGGAACTGAAATCAGTGGGGTATCACAAGTGTAACAGCAGAACTGGGCTAATGTGTTTTCACATGACATGTACAAAGTCTAGCCTGATATCTATGAAAATCAATAAGTCCATAACTGTGATGGGATCACCAGCATCAAATCCATAGCCAGAGAATCACAGAATACACCAGGCCCTAGAGGAAAAATGCTTTTCATCTGCTGGCTGTTTGCTGGCTTATGTGAAATAAATTGAGAATTTATGTAGATTCTACTGAATAGGGCATTACTTATTAGTTGGGTCACATTACAAACACATATTTAAACACTGTACCTGTCCCAAAGAGCTTGCTATTTAAATTGAACAGAAATAAAATGAAAGTTTGAAAGAAAGTGCCTGGAAGTGAGAGCAGGTCAGTGGAAGGTTTGATGCCACAGGGACCTGAGTCTGATCTGATTTACACCAGCCTAAATCAGGAGTGGATCTGCTGGGATCACTGGAGGTACAATGGTGAAAAACCTATGTGAGAGCAGAATCAGCTCACAGGTGTTCCCATCAGCAAACTACTACTGTCACATTGGATACTGATTGGCACCTTTGCTAGTATTTTCAGCAGAGGACCCGAGGACCGAATGGATATGGAGACTAAAATACCCCCTTTCCCACACACATTGTCCTTTCCGAAGAAGGCTGATATGCAATAGCAATAGCAGAGCAGAATGATGAAGTGTTTATTGACCTTGCCAACGCTGTACCTGTTCTGTAAATAAACAGTGGAATTCAATCATCATGGCCATCAAGCTAGTTTCTTTCCAGAGCATTACATTCACTAATTAGGCCTACATTTTATAAAGTGACTAATGATTTTGGGCACTGCCATTTTGGGGTTTCTAGCTGTGACACTTTAAAGGGGGCTGATTTTCAGACGTCGGGTGTTCAGCACTTTCTACAAATCAGGAAATTGTAAGGTGTCTCAAGATTGGCACCCAAAAATGGAGGCACCCAAAATCATTAAACCCTTTTGAAAATACAGGCTTAAAATGTAAGAAGTATCCATGTAGGGCCCCTTCCTGCTCCCTTTGTAATCCACTGGAGTTTTGCCATTGACAATAATGAAAGCAGGCCTGACTGCACAGGCACAGATACAATGTTAGAAATCTCCCCTAATAAATTAAATCTTCCTGATTCTTTGTCCTTCTCTTAAATGTTTGGAGCATGTAGAAGATTTTCAGTACGGTCCCTGATAGCCAAAACAATTAGCAGGAAAAGCCTCAAAGCCATTACTGCAGCATTCGAACATTAGCCCTGCATGCCAGTCTCTCAGATGCTCTTGCTTTTATTTTGTATTTCTGGCTGTGGTAACTTTTTATCCTACATCATCAAAGTGTGGCTTAAACAACATTCACTTTGCCAGTGCCAGATCTCTCACTTGCCTCTGTTCAGACTAACTTCTTTGAGAAGTTCTGGCACAAACATTTACTGCTGCTTGCAAAAATGCATGACAGCCCCTTTCTACACATTCATTCGACCTAAATTTGTGTGCTTGTCACATGACAAAAAATGGGAACCACTTTTTATTGCAATATAAATTAAATTAATTGGACTTCTCATAATAGCCATGATATACAACCCAATACTAATTCAAATACTGGGATAGATTCTCAGCTGAACCCACTCAATGCTTGACATAGTTGAAGTAGGGAGATGGTTACAGCTACCTGATTCTGGGGGCCACTTCTATGCCAGCCCTGACCATGGTATAAAACTAGAGCAGCCTAAGATTGGCAGTAAAGTACCACAGTTAGCTAGTGGAGGAGCAGCTGAAATGTGGTAGCACTGCAGTCATACTCTCCATAACTCAAACACATCTCTTGCACCAAAGGGCTGCAGGAGGAAATGGTACAGACAACTAACAGCCAGATTGGGACTCCCGATCACCCAGGGAAATCCAATGGCCTTCCATCTCCTTTCCTGTGCTTCAACAGCACAAAGAACGTCATGATATTTTTCTGTTTTTTTACTCCTGACAGCCAACCACCCTTGATTACATCCAATTCTTTGGCTCTCACCATCTTGGTGAGCAATAGGATACATGCCAAGAAAATCACAATTCCCACAAAACACAGGTTAACGTATGCTTCTGGATTATAGTGACTATTAATTTTTAAAAGATGTGACTAATATACACTAATTGACTGTGTGCACAGCTAAAAATGGGCCACAGGAAATCCACCTGAAAGCTAATGATGCAGAATTTTTTAATGTGGCTCTGCAAGAGGGTTGTGAGTTGTAGGGAACAAACACAGTTAATGATCATTTTCTAGGAACAGACATCTATTAATAGTGCATACACCAAAATAGTTTTTCCACTTTGTTTAAAGAACCATTGTGGTTTCAAGTCCCCTTTTTGTCAACAGAAGTAAGGGCTGTGTAATGCAAAGAAACCAACTCTATAGACAATGCTAACTGGAGGTAAGAAAGGGCTTTGTTATTTAGAGCTGTATTTTTAAATCTTATGCACTTATGTTTTGTGTCTGTTTTAAAATTAACAATTTAGCACCACACATACTCTTTTGTAGCAGTCATTACTATATTCAAAGACAATCATGTATAAATAGTATCAATGGTTTATTTTGGGGGTTAAAGATTCTGTTAATCTGATTCCCCAGTGTCTGTACAAATGCATAAAAATAGGAAGACTAAATAAATGTTTGTTGTTTTTTAAAAAAAGATTGAACTATTGTACATAATTTTGCTTTCAAGCCATAGATGTCTGCAGTATTGGGCCTGACTCTCCTCCCAGTTAGACTGGTGTAAATCCGGAGTAGTTCTATTGAACTCAGTAGAGTTTTACCAGTGTGAGTGAAAAGAGAGTAAGGCTCTTTGTGCTTTTGATTTTGTTTAATGTAAACTAGAGGGGAGAAAATTGTTTTTAGCCTTGATCCTTTTTTCTCATACATGTCATTGGTGAAGTTTCATCCCTTGGAGAATTGGTGAATGTGGGAATACAGACTCTAATACAAAACACTTGGCCTGTTTTCAGTTCCTAACACATACTCCAGAGTTCATGTTATGGTTATCAGAAAGAATCTATGAAAAATGAAGCTGCACACAACTGCAGATCATCAGCATGGCTTAACCTTGTCAAGTGGGGATGAAACAGGAAGTGCTTTGTGACACTGACTGGCAGAAATACAAACTGATGAAGAAAACACACTGCAGGAAAGAGGATCTCAGACAGTGAGTTAAAGCACAGGATGTTAACTGGAGCAATAGTCTACCGTGGCCAAGATCAGAGAAAGTTGACACACTTGTTAGATGTTTCAGCAAAAGAATCAGTTCCAGCAATTTTTTAAAATCTTTCTTACAACACAATTTATCAAAAGGTGGCAGAGGGCAACAGGGGTTGCCCTGAGCGATAACATTTTTAATTGTACAAATGCCATTCTTAATGTCATAATCCAAAGGTCAATGTAGCTGCAGGCCTTAACAGATGTGCCCTACATCTGCTAAGTAATATGGAGAAGTGGGTGTATGGTCCAAGTAAGGTTAAAAACATTGGAAGATCAGTGGTGCCACTCATGTGGGTATTTGCCTCCTTTCCTTCCAACATCTTCCATGTATTTCTATCCTTCATTAAGAAACCATAGCAAAACAAACAAAAAAGCCCATATGCACAGTTTATTGCTGAACAAGGGCCAATGTCCAGATGAAGTCATTGTGTGAAGAAAAATATCCCATGTCTTCAAACTAAGGGCAAAATCTTGCCCTTCTTTGCACTGGCTGTGAAAGTGACTGGAAGCAGAATGGGTACCAATCACTCAATCAGTCCCTGAACCTGAGCTTCAAAACACCTTCAAATTCAAACAGTTGTACTGCATCATCGTATTGTTAAAAAATGCTGAGATGTCCTGTTAAAATTTAAATCCAATTGATAGATCTGTTTGCATAGGTCATATTTCCACATGCAAACATGAAGAAGAATTTGTGGTAGGTCAAGTGGTTTTCAGCTTTTCTTGCAATCAACGCATTCTTTTTTGAGTAAGAAGAAACATTTTCTTAGGAAATTTCACAATAGGTGCAACGAGCAAAGTCATCTTCAGCTTTAAATAGAATACTGTTTTATTCTATGTGCTAAACCACTGTTCATACAGAGTGTTCAAAATGAGTGTTACACCTTACTTACTCTTTTCCTGTTTGTCTGATAAACTATGCTGTGAGATTTAACACAATGATAAAAGTATACTAAAGTGCTGACCACAAAAATATTAGCCCCATGGTTATACTTTGTATTAAAGAATGTTTTCAGGTATTTCTTGTTTCCTAAATTGACATCATTGTTTCAAATATCAACGTGGCTTCATTGCAAAGGAGTCTGTGGTCATGATACACATTGGTGCCAATGACATAGGGAGGGGTAAAAGAGAGATCAAGGAAGCTACACTTAGATTATTAGGAGAAAGGCTTAAGTCCAGGATCTCTTCAGTCCTTCCAGATCCCCATGCAGAGTCAACTGGAAAGCGGGAACTTCAGGGTCTTGGGCCTCGTCTACATTAGAAAGGGTTTGCTGATATCACTGTACTGACAAACCCTTCTTGTGGAGACATGGCTTACACTGGCAATTTTATTTGCTGGTATAGCCTATATCAGTTCCCAGAATGAAGCAAGTTATACTGTCAAAAGGACTTTTTTGCTAGTGTAACTGTGTCGACTCTGGGGCTCTTGGCAGTGCAGAAAGGTTGCCAAAAAATCGTTCCCCACAACCAACATTGTTATACCAGCAAAAAGCTCTAATGTCGACTTGGTGCTAGTGTGTGGATAGGAAGATATTGTAAAGAGAAGGGGATTACGTGCACTGAAGAATTTTTTGGGAAGCAAAAAGCTCATACAAAAGGGATGGTTCTAAACATAGTGGAGCCAGGCTGCTGGTCCAGAAACAGACAACTTTTAGGGGGAATACTAGGACTAGGACCTGGGGAAAAAGCTGACTGGTGCTGAAGAGTTCACAGGTCAGACAAAGACATCTGCTAGAGATGTTGATAATGCAAAGGTAACTCTGTATCTGATAGTAAAGGGTATGACAGAAATGACAACTGAACAGAAGGAGAGAAAGACAGATTACAGAGGTGCATTCCAGAAAAGTAGCAAGGAATAAAGCACAAATAGGCAAATGAGCAAAAATAAAAACTATGCATGTCTGTAACATACTGTGGGAAGCATAAAGCAAAACACCAAGGTATTATAATGCCTGGCAATGGAAGAGAGTGGTGACAATCAACACTTCTGAAACACGGTGGAATGGTTAAAATGAAAGTAATAGTGTACTGCATTTAAACAATGTCAGTCAAGCCTGGATGTTTTGCTAAAAGATGTGCTCTAGCTCATTTAGAGACTATGGGCCTGGTGCAAGAACCACTTGCTGATGTTCTATGGCCTGTGTTACACAGCCGGTCAGCGGGAAGGATCATAATCTCCTGGGGAAAAAAAAAAAAAAATCAATGCATGACCCAGGTATAAATTATCCTGAAAGGACAGATTTGCTCATACAGATGAGGAAGTAGCCGTTTACCTAAAAGATTCCACAGAATCTAATGCTTTACCAAATTTTCCGGTCAGTTTATTCAACTTCTATTATAACATATTGCAACACCACCTAGTGTTAATTTACTTATATGAGCAACTCAGAAAATATTAGAATAAGTTAAAAAAAACCCACTAAAGTCTTTGTGCAATATATTTGTGCTCTAATACAACATGTACAGAATCCTTCCAGTTAATTGTATGTTTGATAATCAATTTCCTGTCTTTCGCAAGTAAATACTCCCACACAGGAAACACAAATATAATACTTTTGAGTATAGTAGCTTTCAACCACTTTTAGTTTATTTTGTGGTCATTCTACATGCTTGTGTTGGTCTCTCTTCTCATAACGGGACCTTAAACCAATCATCTTAATGAGCTTTAATAAAAGGCAATAAACAGTGCTAACAATATAAATTGAAAGTAAACACATAATATGAGATATACAATACTGTTCACCACTCTATCAAGAGCAACAATTGATTAGATTTCTGTTTACAAACTATCAATGCCTACATTGAGTGCACATGTGAGTGAACATTACCAAATTTCCAGATTTCTACAGAAGTGGCTCAGGCCTATTCCATAGTGTTCTGCAAAGAAATCTTAGCATGCTACTGAGCGAGGGTCTGATCCAACTCCAATACAATTCAATAGCAAAACTCCCATTGACTTCAGTGGTGAAGGATTGAGCTCCTGAAGATGAGTTAGATACTTACCAGAGGCTCCCCGCCCCCTCAAAAGTGTTAGAAATCTCTTGCTTAAGCGGTTTTGTCAAAACCCATCTTAACTGGATTCAATAAAAAATGGACAATAACTTGGACACAACAGAACCTCTAGATCTTAAGCAGGAAATTTCTGTATCTGTCTATCTATATATATGATTGGATGTTTAATTTCAGGGATTTTTGCTCACAATAATACAATAGAATAAAATAACATCCGAGCAGTAAGAAATTTCCCCCTGCTTGTCTCAGGTCATACTGGAAGGGATTTTGGCTTAATCTATATCACTATGATATATCACTATCACAGGTAGGTATAAAATCAGATAATTACTGTGACTGCAGAGTCTAGGCATTGGGGAAGCTCAAATCTACCCATGTACTATATGTTCCAAATCAATGTTACATAAGACTTTTCAGTCACAAACAATGAATATTGCAATCTCCAAGAGCCTGTGCAATTTGGAGCCAAGCACTGACAACATTTGAAGTCAAGGACAAAAATACAGCTAGTGTCCAGATTCCAAACAAGGCATACCACAATCATAGATGGTTGTATGGGGCTCAGTAGCAGGGCTACAGGTACGTACGCACGCGCACACACACACACACACACACACACACACACAGAGTGAGACAATGGAATACAATCCTTTGGTTTCATGGAAATAGCAGCTAATCCACTTCAGCTCATTTCCTCAAATTTCTTATTAAAATTTGTTTTACATTCTTTCTAAATGATCTATATTATAGAGCTGGCACCAAGGAATGCTACAGTTGCACCACAAAGGGCCTGGCTCACCAATGCATTACTTCAGTTTTATGCCAGGTAACTCCATTGATTTAAGAGGAGTTATTCCACTGAATAATGAGTAAAACAGTGATCTCAGATGTCCCATTATAACCCCCCATTTGCACTCAGTTTTGTGAAGAATTTTCTTTTGGGGCTTAGTCTGTGACCTCTGTCCACAAGTGAATTTTTTCCCAAGAGTTTGAAGATAATCTGGTCAGCCATTTCTGAGGGCCGTGCAAAGGCTTCTGGGATTTTCTGTTCCAGTAAGTAGCACAAGCAGTGGGAAGCAGATTATGCTGTTATCCCCACTCTCCATGGCCCATAAGTAAGGCTCCGTGTTTGCCAAGGAGGTCACAGATTCTGTGACTTTCCATGACCACCGGGACTTCTTCAGTGACCCGTGCAGCTGCCCCAGGAGCCACCTGAGTAGCTCGAACAGCCCCTGGGCCAGTCACATTGGCTGCTGCAGGGGCAGTCTCAGGCCCTCCCCACCCCCCAGCAGCAGGAGTTTGGGTGGGTGGGTGGGGGCTCAGGGCTGAGATTGGGTGTGGGGCAGAGCTTACCTGGAAGGGCGACAGGAAATCCCCTCCCTCAGCTCCTAGCTCCACATGCTGCATCCGCAGGCACTGCCTCTGCAGCTCCCATTGGTCGCGGTTCCCAGCTAATGGGAGCTGCAGAACCGGGGCTTGGGATGGAGCGGAGGCAGCACGAGATAGGAGCTGGAGGTCGCCGCTTCCCAGGATCCGGGTAGGGAACTTGCTCCGGCCCTGCCACACACACCCCAGTACCTGCAACACCCCCCGCCCTCCACGAGCACCCGCAGGCATCCGTGGCACCCCCTGGGCTGCCCCCTCAGCACCCCCAAGCCACACACACACACCCCCGAGCTACCACCCCCATGTTTTAGTCAGGGGGTATATAGTAAAAGTCATGGACAGGTCACAGGCTGTGAATTTTTGTGACCTGTCCATGACTTACTAAAAATACCTGTGACTAAAACACAGCCCTATCCATAAGTACATGCTGGACTTACTAACACCTATGAAAGCCCTTTGAATTAGGAGACGGGAAGGTCTGAATGGAAAGTCCAACTGAACAACCAGTTGGAAAGGGCACCTCTCGAGATACCCAGATGGTTGATGGATGGCTGTGGACCTGACCCTCAAAAGATAAAGGTTGGGATGAGGGAACAAGGGATAGGAAGAGTGCTGAAGGAAAGGAGAAATAAGGGATCTCATCAGAAAAATGTGTTCTCATTAATTTTTCACCATTTTGGTTCACAGGCTAGACCTGCATTTGAAACTGGCCCACTGTCAGGATTCAGATAAAAATTAACCCTCCTTATTTTGATAGCATCTGGTTCCAGACATCAGCCTATCTCTGCTCTTTCAACTGAACACAAAGGATGGGGTTTTCAAGCATGCTTAGAACTGACCTACCTTTGCTCCTCTTGAGGTTAATGAGAGCTAAACCATTCACTTCTAAAGGACCAGAGTTAGGCCAAAGCCAAGTGCTTTTGAAAACCCTACCCAAAGGCTTGTATAGTATTCACTTCTGATACACGTCTTGCAAATACACATATGGTCACACCCAGTTATATTTGTTCTTGCTTTCTGTACTAATGTTGCTGAATATATTGTAAACAATCCATTCTAAGTACCCTGGAGCAAATTTTGGGAAAATACTTACATCAATACTCCTAGACTAGAATCCCCTGTCAGTTCTTAATATTTAACAATACTATAAACCAAAGTATACATCTTTTCTTTTGGAAACAGAGAACGCCAAGGGATGAACAACCAACTGAATTACACAAACGTTGCTGTTTGGAAAAGCAATATCCTGGAAAGAGGATCGTAAACTAGATTGTCCTTCTGGGATGGGATGTGCATTTGCCCTTTTATTATTATTTATTTATTTTAAAACAATTTTCTTTGTTTAAAACTATTCAAGAAAGATGAATATGTTGGTTGTTTTAAAATATATTGGCATGAGGTGGTTCACCAATGGTGGTGATATACAGATCTTTAAGTTTATTTTAGTGCGCAAACTGTGATCAGTTTTTGAAGGAATCCTGTGATGTTGATAGTTTTGATGATAATGAATCTTTTGAGGAACAGTTGCAAGCCAGCAAGATAGTTTGCTCTCTGCTTTTGCTTCTCTAACAAGACTCAATTCTGGGGCAGAGTTGCTTCCTGGGAACCAGGCATTGGTATTTGGCTGTGATTTATGAAAGGGAGGATTTGCCCTGCATTCCCTTTTGGGACCACTTCTGTTCCAGGACTGTTGTATGTGTGTAAATAAAACAACTCATGCTAAGCAAAGACAGAGCCTCTGTTTCCCTGATAGCTCCTTGAATGAGAAGCCAACTTGCAGGGCCTTGCTACCACTCAGCAGATGGGTGACAATATTAATAAGTTCTCTTAATGCTTTTTTCCTATTTGTGTTCTTAACTTGGGCAAAACTAGAGCTGTTTGACTCAGCCTCATATCAATGGCTACACATTTTACGTACCTACCTTGCAGAGACTTTTGAGGCTTAATTAATGCTTTTGCATTGCTTTGAAAACGTAAGATACTATGTCAGTGCTAAGTATTATAATTAGGATCTGAATTCAGTCTAACTGCAAGACGATGAACAATTTTGCAAGAATTCTTCACATTGAGCCACTGGTTCAACCAAGACATATACAGGGTTTAAAGGGCCTGATCCTAAACCCATTGGTCAGGCCTAAAGTGAATTGAGTTGGTCAGGCCTAAAGTGAATTGAGTTATGGTGGGTCACAGACTTAGGAAATATTTGTCCAATCTGAGGCAAGGCTTAAAAGGAAGTGCATGCTGCACTCGGGAGAAGAGGGGGAGAGTAGCAGAACTCCGCAAGGGCCCCAGAGGGATGGTGGTTGAGTCAATCAGCACACTTCTTGGGGCTCCTTCTGCACAGTAGTCCCCTCTGCATTCCCTTAACTTAACTTACTGCAGAGCTGTGCCTTAAAGGAATAGGCCAGCCCTGAGGAAGGATTTGAGAGTCTGGCTCTGTGGAAATATGAGGAAAGTTAAAAAAAAAAAAAATAAAGAGAAGAGACACAAATGTGTGATAAAAAATATAAATAAATGTAAAATGAACAAAGAACTGATCTCCTAAGAAACTTGAAGCACAAAGAAATGAAGTCAGCAAAGTCTTTCACAAGGGAAGTCCTTCACTTCCCCAATAAGTTGGAACATGCACAGAAAGCAAAACAATTCCACAAGGCCTACGTATATGGGTTTCTAATCCAGTGAAAGTAATACATGCTCTGTTTTCAAATCCAGAGTCAACAGTGTTTTCCCTTAACAGACCCAGCACAGTTAAACTATTTGTCTAACACTGATAAGGTTATCACCCAGGAATTTTTTTCAGAAAGGGTCATGTTTCCTTTGCAGAATTAAAACGCATGTTCAAAAAAAAAAAAAGTATGTTTAATTGGGTTCTCTCTCTTTCCACTTAATTTACAGGATACAGTGTAGATGATACTGAAAGTTAATATGCTGGCAGCCCTGAGGGACAACAAATATGATGACCCTAAATTGTATCTGCTTTGGAATCATTGGTCATAGCAAGCCATGCACTGTAAATTACTGGAATTAAGACAACAGGACATTTGCAGAACTTCCCTTATTCACTGCAGTGAAATACTAGCAGGATCTGTATTAATTGCTAGGTACAGTTCTTGTTTTTCAGCCAATCTCTTACAAAACAAGATATATGGGATCAGACTTTCTGGGTTGTCATAATTCTTCTAACAGCTCCAACCTCTTAGAAAGTATGTGGGAAATAAAAATTAATGAGCCATTGATCTTGAGCCAGAGGGCCCAGAGAAATAAATAAATAAAGCAGAAAGCTGATCTTCCCATTTGTTATAACTTCAGGTCAAGAATGAAATGATACCTGCCTAGAGCTAATTTTACATTTTTTTGACACGGGAGCATACCTGTTTTTGGCAGCTGCAAATGCAGGCATATGCTGAGGAAGAAAGGAGAAAGGAACTACAATTCCCAATGAGGGAATGTCAAGCTCATTCAGTGGAAGGAGTGGAGTTCCATTTTTAATTATGGTCAGTGGCCAGTGCAGGATTGCATAGTATCTTCAATGCAAAGCTGAGCCCCCACTGGCAACAATGGGAGGTTTGCACAAATATCAAGTGTTGAATCTGGCCTTTAACTAAATGTTCAATTTGTATTGTTTACACTGTACTTTATTGTCATATGATATCTTGCTGAGAAGATATGCCGACCTTTAGGACCAGCACTACTTTTGCCCTTTGTTTCTGTCCTTCCCCATCCTTCTTTGTCTGTTTCTGTCCAATTCCATGCTACTCAGTACAGTCCCCTCTCAGTCCTCATTCAGCAGTTCCTGCCAACTGTAGTGGTCAGTGATTAGTCAGTGCTTAATGTGCTTGCAAGAGATCTGCTTTACTCAGCTTCTGGTTTAAAGTTGCTGGCTGGGCATAACAAGTGCTTCACAGCGTCCTGCCCAAACTCACCATCTGAGACGCTCTGTCCTTAAAGGTACACTCCCCAATACCAGGCCTAGTACTAGGTTTGTCTGTCTACCTATTTCTAGTAAGAGCAATCGCACTGGAATCTCAGCACTGTTATGCTACCTAGGCCAACTCCTCTCCATCTGAGGCTAGGTCTACACTACCGGGTGGGGGAGGTCGACCTAAGATACGCAACTTCAGCTACATGAATAGCGTAGCTGAAGTTGCGTATTTTAGGTCGACTTACCTGGCTGTGAGGACGGCAGCGAGTCGACCGCTGCCGTGCCGCCGTCGACTCCACTTCCGCCTCTTGCTGCAGTGGATTTCCGGAGTCGATGGCAGAGCCATCGGGGATTGATTTTATAACGTTTTCACTAGACGCGATAAGTCGATCCCCAATAGATTGATTGCTACCTGCCGATCCGGCGGGTAGCGAAGACATGCCCTGAGCATCCAAGAAGAAAGCCACTGATTCCACTCTGGCCTTCTTTCCCCTTTCTGCCCCCCACCCTCCCCAAGTGACTCCTGAGGTCCTGCTAGCATCCTCCAGAGCCTGGACCGTCTCCTGGAGCAGCAGCAGTGGAGAGACCCTGTGAAGGTCCCCAAATTATTATCTGATGAGCCAGATTGGAGTGAGAGCTGCTTCACATTCTATGTGCAGGGTAAAGAGTTTTGCCTGTGGCGGACATGAGGATAACATGCTGGGATGGGAGAGTGAAAGCTGAATGAGTGTGGAGAATAATTCACCCCCTCAGCATAGGTGGAAAACAATAAAACACAAACAAGCCAGAGTTTTGTAACTTGCCCCAGCAGCCACATGAGAAATGATACGTATGGCATTCTCTCCCACCCCACATACATACACCTCACTGTACATTTTACCATCTGGCATAATATACCGTCCCAAAAACTACAGGAAGGAAACTCAACAAATATTCTTTTCTTCAGAAAGGATGTGCATATTTCTTTAAGTGGAAAAAGAAAAAAGGATCTAAGTCTTTTTTTCCACACTTAGCTTCTGAAGGGTTAACATGAATGCTTTTTTTTTTTTTTTTTAAACTAAAATAAAAGCTCTCAGCTCCCAAGATATTATCAGTCTGCTAAACATAGGTAAGAATATGAGAGGGAAAGAGAAAGGAACAGATATATATGTAAGGAAAATTAAAACTCAGCATGTTGGGTGTGGGGGGGAATGTGCTTTGAAGTACAAAAGATCCATTGTTAATGTGGGACAAAACCTCCCCAGTATGGGACAGAGATAAAAAGGAGGGAGTTTCTAGCAGATCAAGGTCAACCAAGATATATGAATAACATAAATGCTATTAATCTCGTGCAGCATGAATCAGAGAATTGCAACAGGGTAGAGTTGTGTGGTGGGGTTCATGGCATGAGTGTTCTATGCCACTTTGTATTAGATAATGAATGTATTCATCACAGACTCCTACATACCATCCAAACTGGCAGAGAAGTAGCTTTAAGGAGCTTGAGAGAACAAATCAAAGAGCTGGCTCGACAGCTCAGAAAGGTAATAGGGATGTTCAAATGCTGCCCCACGTTTAGATATTTGCGGCTATCCATACAATCTCACTCTGCAGGAAATAGCGTGAGAAAGGAGTTCTGAGTTGGACAGCTTGCCGCTTATTATGTCTGATGCCGCCTCTGTCATTATAGCTATTTTAACCATTAGAAAAGATGCAGAGTAATGCATGAAAAGACCGTACACTGGAAAATGTCACTTTTTTTTTTCTTCTCATGACTAATTCCAAGTACAAAATGAACCATTGCAGAGGGCTAAATCTAAACATGGCAGAGCAGCAAGAGACTGAGTCACATGTGAGTCAAAACATTCATAACCAAATGCAATACTGAAATCCCAGCTCCAACTAATTCCCTCCCTCTAAAGTTCCCAAGGGTTTCTCAAAGTGAACCTAGATTTGTATTCAGATCTGTAGCTCAGTGCTGTGCAATTAGTGGAATACGGCAACCTCCCACAATGGGCCAAACTCCCCAACTAGGAGTACATCCAACTTTTTAAATTTAGGGTGTTTCAATCTCTAGATCTTGCAGCCTGGGCTCATCTCTAAATTATTTGTTATTATTTGTATTACAGTAACACCTAGAGGGTATGACAGATGTGGAGCTGCTCTGAAAGAGTTTGTGAATACCTCATATTGACCTGGTTATAGGGCTATTTTGCTGTATGAATATATTGATTTAGTTTGGGGGAGAGTGCTCAAGAAAAACAAGCAGGAAAGAAATAATGGTTCAAAATAAGCCACCCACAGCAAACACTCGAGGGGTGTTAAGGGACAATACCAGGACTATTAACTTAGGAGATTTTGCCTCCTGTGCAGCTAACCTACAAAACTGGTTTGAACCAGGACATGAAGAGGGCCACACTCACAGGAAATTTTAAAAAAACATGGCAGGTTTAAAAAGGAACACTCACTCAAGGGACGGAGGGGAGGGGAGTGTTTGGGGAAAACTAGACAGACACAGAGACCTGACAAGGGTGACTGCAGAAGTTGGGATTGCCAAGGTTATAATCACCAATTTCAAGATAAAAAAATCATGAGCTGAACCCCCCAAAATCATGAGATTAATAAAAACATGACTTTTTGGCCAAAGGCTAGACTTTTTATTATAATTTTTGAACTCCTCCGTGTACGCATATGAGAGAGAGAGAGAGAGAGACTGGGAAAGAGACAGACTTATGCCCACTCTCCCAAATGTATTAGGTAGGGTTATTTTGGCCCCCTGCTGAAGGAGTACTCAACCCCGCACATCCCCTGCTCAGCAATTAATTCTGCCTCCATCCAACCCCTGCCTCCTCATCAATTTAGCCCTCCAGCAGCCCCAATTCCACCCCAACACAGCACCCATCAATTCAGTCCGCCAGTCTCCCTTCTGCTCCTGCTGGGGTTCTTCAGCCTCCTTCCAAGCCTGGAGTGGCTACAGCAAGATCCTTTCTCCTCCTTCCCAGGCTGGAGGAGGTATCTCCAAGGGCTCTTTGCATCAGGAGAGGTAAAGACATAAAGCCAGACACCTGAGGGGATCCATTCAAAGAGACCACAAAGAAAATGTAGGCACAGCTGCCCTGTAACTGTGACAGAGGGCCCAACCAAGATCTGGGTACCATTGTTCTATATAAGCCTAGCAAAAGGCACACCTTGCCTCAAATTACTCACAATCCAAACAGACAAGACAGAAAAAGAAAAAGAGGAAGTGACTTGCCCATGATCAGACAGCAGGTTAGTGGCAAAACCAGGAATAAAACTCAGGTGTTTTCACTCCCAAGTGCCTTATCCAGTGGTCCACCCAGCCTCTCCCCAGAAGAAAAGTAAAATATTAATGATATCCTAAATATATCAAAGGGGTAGCCGTGTTAGTCTGAATCTGTAAAAAGCAACAGAGGGTCCTGTGGCACCTTTGAGACTAACAGAAGTATTGGGAGCATAAGCTTTCGTGGGTAAGAACCTCACTTCTTCAGATGCAAAAGTACTTGCATCTGAAGAAGTGAGGTTCTTACCCACGAAAGCTTATGCTCCCAGTACTTCTGTTAGTCTCAAAGGTGCCACAGGACCCTCTGTTGCTTTTTACAGATTCAGACTAACACGGCTACCCCTCTGATACTTGACACCATGCAAGGCACTGCATTTAGCCGTATGGAATGGTATCCTAAATATAGAAAATCATGTTACACAACCATTTGAGTGCTGCAAAATGAATTATTTAGGTTCGTATGTTCCTGTGGTTCATGTACAGATTATTTCTAAATTACTCTCAATGTTTCCATACCTGTACCATAAGATGGGCCCCCAAATCAAACCTAGAGATGGTGATGCCACTATAGACTAGCTGAAAAAACAAAATCTAATGGAGGTGTGGCCTAAGAGAAAGAGGAAGGCATGATGGGAAAACACACACACTATGCAACATTTGATTCCCTATATGAAACCTACTATAATATACTATATTACAAGTTCACAAGTTAGGATCATCTTAAGCACTAGCTTGCCATAGGCTACCAATGTAAGTCAAGGGTGGCCCCCATAACAGTACTACCTCCCCACGGAGAAGTTAAGAATAGGAAAGACCGTTTCTTACCTCTCTGTGCTGCAAAGAACCAGTTCAACCTATTGCTGTGTGCCTTTTTCTGAGTTACTTCTTAGGCATAGGGTTAATAGGTACCTCCAAGAATGCTTCACTTAATGGTATGAAATCCTGGGGACAATGTAGGCAGAGACTCCACAGAGTAGGCTGAAGTTCTCCTCTGTATGTTTTGATCTCAGTTTACCTTCTTTACCAATGCAAGGAGCCTAGGGAACAAAATGGAGGAACTAGAGTTAGTGGTGCAGGAAGTGAAACCGGATATTATAGGGATAACAAACATTGTGGAATAGTAGTCATGACTGGAGTACAGGTATTGAAGGGTATGTGCTGTTTAGGAAAGACAGAAATAAAGGCAAAGGTGGTGGAGTAGCATTGTATATCAATTATGAGATAGACTGTAAAGAAATAAGAAGGGATGGAATGGATAAGAGAGTCTGTCTGGGCAAAAATCACATTGGGGAAGAAACCTACTAGAGCCTCCCCTGAGATAGTGCTTGGGGTGTGCTATAGACCACCGGGATCTGATTTGGATATGGATAGAGACCTTTTTAATGTTTTTAATGAAGTAAATACTAATGGGAGACTAACTTCCCAGATATAGACTGGAGGACAAGTGCTACTAACAGTAATAGGACTCATTTTCCTAGATGCAGTAGCCAGGGCCGGCTCCAGGCACCAGCCCACCAAAGCACGTGCTTGGGGTGGCACCTGGAGGGGGGCGGTGCGATGCTCCAGCCCGAGAGCGGGACCGCGACTGGGCTCGCCGCCCTCCCCGCAGCGCTCCGGCCGCCAGGGAGAGCGGGGCCACGACTGGGCTCACCGCCCTCCCCCCGGCGCTCTGGCCAGTTGGGGAAGAGCGGGCCCGCGGCCGGGCTCGGCGCCCTCCCCTGCCGCGCTCCCCGCGGGGGGAGGGAGGGGGTGGCGGGAGGCTTTTTTCCCTGGGGCAGCAAAAAAGCCAGAGCTGGCCCTGGCAGTAGCTGATGGATTCCTTCACCAAGTAGTTGAAGAACCAACAAGAGAGGATGCCATTTTAGATTTGGTGAGTAGTGAGGACCTCATAGAAGAAATGGTTGTTGTAGGGGACAACCTTGGTTTGAGCTATCATGAGCCAATTCAGTTTAAACTAAACAGAAGGATAAACAAAAATAGATCTGTGACTAGGGTTTTTTATTTCAAAAGGACTAACTTTAAAAAATTAAGGAAATCAGTTAGAGAAGTGGATTGGACTGAAGAACTTGTGAATCTAAAGGCGGAGGAAGCCTGGAATTACTTCAAGTCAAAGTTGCAGAAACTATCAGAAGCCTGCATCCCAAGAAATGGGAAAAAATTCAGAGGCAGGAGTTGTAGACCAAGCTGGATAAGCAAGCATCTCAGAGAGGGGATTAAGAAAAAGCAGAAAGCCTACAAGAAGTGGAAGATGGGAGTGATCACCAAGGAGAGCTACCTTATTGAGGTCAGAACATGTAGGGATAAAGTGAGAAAGGCCAAAAGCCATGTAGAATTGGACCTTGCAAAGGGAATTAAAACCAATAGTAAAAGGTTCTATAGCCATATAAATAAGAAGAAAACCAGGAAAGAAGAAGTGGGACCGCTAACCATGGAGGATGGAGTGGAGGTTAAGGATAATCTAGGCATGACCCAATATCTAAACAAATACTTTGCCTCAGTCTTTAATGAGGCTAATGAGAAGCTTAGGGATAATGGCAGGATGACAAATGGGAATGAGGATATGGAGGTAGATATTACCACATCCGAGGTAGAAGCCAAACTCGAACAGCTTAATGGGACTAAATCGGGGGCCCAGATAATCTTCATCCAAGAATATTAAAGGAACTGGCACATGAAATTGTAAGCCTATTAGCAAGATTTTTTAATGAATCTGTAAACTCAGGGGTTGTACCGTATTACTGGAGAATTGCTAACATAGTTCCTGTCTTTAAGAAAGGGAAAAAAAGTGATCCAGGCAACTACAGGCCTGTTAGTTTGACATCTGTAGTATGCAAGGTCTTGGAAAAAATTTTGAAAGAGAAAGTAGTTAAGGACATTGAGGTCAATGGTAATTGGGACAAAATACAACATGGTTTTACAAAAGGTAGATTGTGCCAAACCAACCTGATCTCCTTCTTTGAGAAGGTAACAGATTATGGGGAGCGATAGCTCAGTTGTTTGAGCATTGGCCTGCTAAACCCAGGGTTGTGAGCTCAATCCTTGAGGAGGCCACTTAGGGATCTGGGGCAAAATCAGGACTTGGTCCTGCTAGTGAAGGCAGGGGGCTGGACTTGATGACCTTTTGGGGTCCCTTCCAGCTCTATGAGATAATATAATATATGGAGATATACCTATTATTATTTTTTATTAGATAAAGGAAACACAGTGGGTCTAGTATCAGAGGGGTAGCCGTGTTAGTCTGAATCTGTAAAAAGCAACAGAGGGTCCTGTGGCACCTTTGAGACTAACAGAAGTATTGGGAGCATAAGCTTTCGTGGGTAAGAACCTCACTTCTTCAGATGCAAGTAATGGAAATCTCCAGAG